>NC_091379.1:15181719-15371719 GCF_038502225.1 Cherax quadricarinatus
ACTGATACAGTAATAATCATTCCACTGATACAGTTATAATCATTCCACTGATACAGTAATAATCATTCCACTGATACAGTAATAATCATTCCACAGATACAGTAATAATCATTCCACTGATACAATGGTAATCATTCCACTGATACAGTAATAATCATTCCACTGATACAGTAATAATCATTCCACTGATACAGTAATAATCATTCCACTGATACAGTAATAATCATTCCACTGATACAGTAATAATCATTCCACTGATACAGTAATAATCATTCCACTGATACAGTAATAATCATTCCGCTGATACAGTAATAATCATTCCACAGATACAATGGTAATCATTCCACTGATGCAGTAATAATCATTCCACTGATACAGCAATAATCATTCCACTGATACAGTAATAATCATTCCACTGATACAGAAATAATCATTCCACTGATACAGTAATAATCATTCCACTGATACAGCAATAATCATTCCACTGATACAGTAATAATCATTCCACTGATACAGTAATAATCATTCCACTGATACAGTAATAATCATTCCACTGATACAGTAATAATCATTCCACTGATACAGCAATAATCATTCCACTGATACAGTAATAATCATTCCACTGATACAGTAATAATCATTCCACTGATACAGTAATAATCATTCCACTGATACAGTAATAATCATTCCACTGATACAGTAATAATCATTCCACTGATACAGTAATAATCATTCCACAGATACAGTAATAATCATTCCACTGATACAATGGTAATCATTCCACTGATACAGTAATAATAATTCCACTGATACAGTAATAATCATTCCACTGATACAGTAATAATCATTCCACTGATACAGTAATAATCATTCCACTGATACAGTAATAATCATTCCACTGATACAGTAATAATCATTCCACTGATACAGTAATAATCATTCCACTGATACAGTAATAATCATTCCACTGATACAGTAATAATCATTCCACTGATACAGTAATAATCATTCCACAGATACAGTAATAATCATTCCACTGATACAATGGTAATCATTCCACTGATACAGTAATAATCATTCCACTGATACAGTAATAATCATTCCACTGATACAGTAATAATCATTCCACTGATACAGTAATAATCATTCCACTGATACAGTAATAATCATTCCACTGATACAGTAATAATCATTCCACTGATACAGTAATAATCATTCCACTTATATTGTAATAATCATTCCACTGATACAGTAATAATCATTCCACTAATACAGCAATAATCATTCCACTGATACAGCAATAATCATTCCACTGATACAGCAATAATCATTCCACTGATACAGTAATAATCATTCCACTGATACAGTAATAATCATTCCACTGATACAGTAATAATCATTCCACTGATACAGTAATAATCATTCCACTGATACAGCAATAATCATTCCACTGATACAGTAATAATCATTCCACTGATACAGTAATAATCATTCCACTGATACAGTAATAATCATTCCACTGATACAGTAATAATCATTCCACTGATACAGTAATAATCATTCCACTTATATTGTAATAATCATTCCACTGATACAGTAATAATCATTCCACTGATACAGTAATAATCATTCCACTGATACAGTAATAATCATTCCACTGATACAGTAATAATCATTCCACTGATATAGCAATAATAATTCCACTGATACAGTAATAATCATTCCACTGATACAGTAATAATCATTCCACTGATACAGTAATAATCATTCCACTTATAGTGTAATAATCATTCCACTGATACAGTAATAATCATTCCACTGATACAGTAATAATCATTCCACTGATACAGTAATAATCATTCCACTGATACAGTAATAATCATTCCACAGATACAATGGTAATCATTCCACTGATGCAGTAATAATCATTCCACTGATACAGCAATAATCATTCCACTGATACAGTAATAATCATTCCACTGATACAGTAATAATCATTCCACTGATACAGTAATAATCATTCCACTGATACAGCAATAATCATTCCACTGATACAGTAATAATCATTCCACTGATACAGTAATAATCATTCCACTGATACAGTAATAATCATCCCACTGATACAGTAATAATCATTCCACTGATACAGCAATAATCATTCCACTGATACAGTAATAATCATTCCACTGATACAGTAATAATCATTCCACTGATACAGTAATAATCATTCCACTGATACAGTAATAATCATTCCACTGATACAGTAATAATCATTCCACTGATACAGTAATAATCATTCCACAGATACAGTAATAATCATTCCACTGATACAATGGTAATCATTCCACTGATACAGTAATAATCATTCCACTGATACAGTAATAATCATTCCACTGATACAGTAATAATCATTCCACTGATACAGTAATAATCATTCCACTGATACAGTAATAATCATTCCACTGATACATTAATAATCATTCCACTGATACAGTAATAATCATTCCGCTGATACAGTAATAATCATTCCACAGATACAATGGTAATCATTCCACTGATGCAGTAATAATCATTCCACTGATACAGCAATAATCATTCCACTGATACAGTAATAATCATTCCACTGATACAGTAATAATCATTCCACTGATACAGTAATAATCATTCCACTGATACAGCAATAATCATTCCACTGATACAGTAATAATCATTCCACTGATACAGTAATAATCATTCCACTGATACAGTAATAATCATTCCACTGATACAGTAATAATCATTCCACTGATACAGCAATAATCATTCCACTGATACAGTAATAATCATTCCACTGATACAGTAATAATCATTCCACTGATACAGTAATAATCATTCCACTGATACAGTAATAATCATTCCACTGATACAGTAATAATCATTCCACTGATACGGTAATAATCATTCCACTGATACAGTAATAATCATTCCACTGATACAGTAATAATCATTCCACTGATACAGTAATAATCATTCCACTGATACAGTAATAATCATTCCACTGATACAGTAATAATCATTCCACTGATACAGTAATAATCATTCCACTTATATTGTAATAATCATTCCACTGATACAGTAATAATCATTCTACTGATACAGTAATAATCATTCCACTGATACAGTAATAATCATTCCACTGATACAGTAATAATCATTCCACTGATACAGCAATAATAATTCCACTGATACAGTAATAATCATTCCACTGATACAGTAATAATCATTCCACTGATACAGTAATAATCATTCCACTTATAGTGTAATAATCATTCCACTGATACAGTAATAATCATTCCACTGATACAGTAATAATCATTCCACTGATACAGCAATAATCATTCCACTGATACAGCAATAATCATTCCACTGATACAGTAATAATCATTCCACTGATACAGTAATAATCATTCCACTGATACAGTAATAATCATTCCACTGATACAGTAATAATCATTCCACTGATACAGCAATAATCATTCCACTGATACAGTAATAATCATTCCACTGATACAGTAATAATCATTCCACTGATACAGTTATAATCATTCCACTGATACAGTAATAATCATTCCACTGATACAGTAATAATCATTCCACAGATACAGTAATAATCATTCCACTGATACAATGGTAATCATTCCACTGATACAGTAATAATCATTCCACTGATACAGTAATAATCATTCCACTGATACAGTAATAATCATTCCACTGATACAGTAATAATCATTCCACTGATACAGTAATAATCATTCCACTGATACAGTAATAATCATTCCGCTGATACAGTAATAATCATTCCACAGATACAATGGTAATCATTCCACTGATGCAGTAATAATCATTCCACTGATACAGCAATAATCATTCCACTGATACAGTAATAATCATTCCACTGATACAGAAATAATCATTCCACTGATACAGTAATAATCATTCCACTGATACAGCAATAATCATTCCACTGATACAGTAATAATCATTCCACTGATACAGTAATAATCATTCCACTGATACAGTAATAATCATTCCACTGATACAGTAATAATCATTCCACTGATACAGCAATAATCATTCCACTGATACAGTAATAATCATTCCACTGATACAGTAATAATCATTCCACTGATACAGTAATAATCATTCCACTGATACAGTAATAATCATTCCACTGATACAGTAATAATCATTCCACTGATACAGTAATAATCATTCCACTGATACAGTAATAATCATTCCACTGATACAGTAATAATCATTCCACTGATACAATGGTAATCATTCCACTGATACAGTAATAATAATTCCACTGATACAGTAATAATCATTCCACTGATACAATGGTAATCATTCCACTGATACAGTAATAATAATTCCACTGATACAGTAATAATCATTCCACTGATACAGTAATAATCATTCCACTGATACAGTAATAATCATTCCACTGATACAGTAATAATCATTCCACTGATACAGTAATAATCATTCCACTGATACAGTAATAATCATTCCACTGATACAGTAATAATCATTCCACTGATACAGTAATAATCATTCCACTGATACAGTAATAATCATTCCACAGATACAGTAATAATCATTCCACTGATACAATGGTAATCATTCCACTGATACAGTAATAATCATTCCACTGATACAGTAATAATCATTCCACTGATACAGTAATAATCATTCCACTGATACAGTAATAATCATTCCACTGATACAGTAATAATCATTCCACTGATACAGTAATAATCATTCCACTTATATTGTAATAATCATTCCACTGATACAGTAATAATCATTCCACTGATACAGCAATAATCATTCCACTGATACAGCAATAATCATTCCACTGATACAGCAATAATCATTCCACTGATACAGTAATAATCATTCCACTCATACAGTAATAATCATTCCACTGATACAGTAATAATCATTCCACTGATACAGCAATAATCATTCCACTGATACAGTAATAATCATTCCACTGATACAGTAATAATCATTCCACTGATACAGTAATAATCATTCCACTGATACAGTAATAATCATTCCACTGATACAGTAATAATCATTCCACTGATACAGTAATAATCATTCCACTTATATTGTAATAATCATTCCACTGATACAGTAATAATCATTCCACTGATACAGTAATAATCATTCCACTGATACAGTAATAATCATTCCACTGATACAGTAATAATCATTCCACTGATACAGCAATAATAATTCCACTGATACAGTAATAATCATTCCACTGATACAGTAATAATCATTCCACTGATACAGTAATAATCATTCCACTTATAGTGTAATAATCATTCCACTGATACAGTAATAATCATTCCACTGATACAGTAATAATCATTCCACTGATACAGTAATAATCATTCCACTGATACAGTAATAATCATTCCACAGATACAATGGTAATCATTCCACTGATGCAGTAATAATCATTCCACTGATACAGCAATAATCATTCCACTGATACAGTAATAATCATTCCACTGATACAGTAATAATCATTCCACTGATACAGTAATAATCATTCCACTGATACAGCAATAATCATTCCACTGATACAGTAATAATCATTCCACTGATACAGTAATAATCATTCCACTGATACAGTAATAATCATCCCACTGATACAGTAATAATCATTCCACTGATACAGCAATAATCATTCCACTGATACAGTAATAATCATTCCACTGATACAGTAATAATCATTCCACTGATACAGTAATAATCATTCCACTGATACAGTAATAATCATTCCACTGATACAGTAATAATCATTCCACTGATACAGTAATAATCATTCCACAGATACAGTAATAATCATTCCACTGATACAATGGTAATCATTCCACTGATACAGTAATAATCATTCCACTGATACAGTAATAATCATTCCACTGATACAGTAATAATCATTCCACTGATACAGTAATAATCATTCCACTGATACAGTAATAATCATTCCACTGATACATTAATAATCATTCCACTGATACAGTAATAATCATTCCGCTGATACAGTAATAATCATTCCACAGATACAATGGTAATCATTCCACTGATGCAGTAATAATCATTCCACTGATACAGCAATAATCATTCCACTGATACAGTAATAATCATTCCACTGATACAGTAATAATCATTCCACTGATACAGTAATAATCATTCCACTGATACAGCAATAATCATTCCACTGATACAGTAATAATCATTCCACTGATACAGTAATAATCATTCCACTGATACAGTAATAATCATTCCACTGATACAGTAATAATCATTCCACTGATACAGCAATAATCATTCCACTGATACAGTAATAATCATTCCACTGATACAGTAATAATCATTCCACTGATACAGTAATAATCATTCCACTGATACAGTAATAATCATTCCACTGATACAGTAATAATCATTCCACTGATACAGTAATAATCATTCCACAGATACAGTAATAATCATTCCACTGATACAATGGTAATCATTCCACTGATACAGTAATAATAATTCCACTGATACAGTAATAATCATTCCACTGATACAGTAATAATCATTCCACTGATACAGTAATAATCATTCCACTGATACAGTAATAATCATTCCACTGATACAGTAATAATCATTCCACTGATACAGTAATAATCATTCCACTGATACAGTAATAATCATTCCACTGATACAGTAATAATCATTCCACTGATACAGTAATAATCATTCCACAGATACAGTAATAATCATTCCACTGATACAATGGTAATCATTCCACTGATACAGTAATAATCATTCCACTGATACAGTAATAATCATTCCACTGATACAGTAATAATCATTCCACTGATACAGTAATAATCATTCCACTGATACAGTAATAATCATTCCACTGATACAGTAATAATCATTTCACTGATACAGTAATAATCATTCCACTGATACAGTAATAATCATTCCACTGATACAGTAATAATCATTCCACTGATACAGTAATAATCATTCCACTGATACAGTAATAATCATTCCACAGATACAGTAATAATCATTCCACTGATACAATGGTAATCATTCCACTGATACAGTAATAATCATTCCACTGATACAGTAATAATCATTCCACTGATACAGTAATAATCATTCCACTGATACAGTAATAATCATTCCACTGATACAGTAATAATCATTCCACTGATACAGTAATAATCATTCCACTGATACAGTAATAATCATTCCACTGATACAGTAATAATCATTCCACTGATACAGTAATAATCATTCCACTGATACAGTAATAATCATTCCACTGATACAGTAATAATCATTCCACAGATACAGTAATAATCATTCCACTGATACAATGGTAATCATTCCACTGATACAGTAATAATCATTCCACTGATACAGTAATAATCATTCCACTGATACAGTAATAATCATTCCACTTATAGTGTAATAATCATTCCACTGATACAGTAATAATCATTCCACTGATACAGTAATAATCATTCCACTGATACAGTAATAATCATTCCACTTATAGTGTAATAATCATTCCACTGATACAGTAATAATCATTCCACTGATACAGTAATAATCATTCCACTGATACAGTAATAATCATTCCACTGATACAGTAATAATCATTCCACTGATACAGTAATAATCATTCCACTGATACAGTAATAATCATTCCACTGATACAGTAATAATCATTCCACTGATACAGTAATGTTTTTAGATTTATTCTTCTCTTTCTCCCAAGGAAGAAGATAATATATATTTGCCAACTTCTCGTGATTGTTTTATGTCAGGTGGTGCGAGCCGGCAGACAGATGTTAGACAGATGGTGCCTGACTTTCTCCGTGTGTACTAACACGCATACCACGCACCACGCTTAATTAAGCCAGAAAAACACCCAGGTACACCCAGGTACCTTCTTACTGCTAGGTGAACAGGGATAGCAGGTGTAAGGTGGCTAACACCCAGGTACCTTCTTACTGCTAGGTGAACAGGGATAGCAGGTGTAAGGTGGCTAACACCCAGGTACCTTCTTACTGCTAGGTGAACAGGGATAGCAGGTGTAAGGTGGCTAACGCCCAGGTACCTTCTTACTGCTAGGTGAACAGGGACAGCAGGTGTAAGGTGACTAACACCCAGGTACCTTCTTACTGCTAGGTGAACAGGGACAGCAGGTGTAAGGTGGCTAACACCCAGGTACCTTCTTACTGCTAGGTGAACAGGGACAGCAGGTGTAAGGTGACTAACACCCAGGTACCTTCTTACTGCTAGGTGAACAGGAACAGCAGGTGTAAGGTGACTAAAACCCAGGTACCTACTTACTGCTAGGTGAACAGAGACAACAGGTGTAAGGTGACTGACACCCAGGTACCTACTTACTGCTAGGTGAACAGGGACAGCAGGTGTAAGGTGACTAACACCCAGGTACCTACTTACTGCTAGGTGAACAGGGACAACAGGTGTAAGGTGACTGACACCCAGGTACCTAGTTACTGCTAGGTGAACAGGGACAGCAGGTGTAAGGTGGCTAACACCCAGGTACCTTCTTACTGCTAGGTGAACAGGGATAGCAGGTGTAAGGTGACTGACACCCAGGTACCTACTTACTGCTAGGTGAACAGGGACAGCAGGTGTAAGGTGACTAACACCCAGGTACCTTCTTACTGCTAGGTGAACAGGGACAGCAGGTGTAAGGTGGCTAACACCCAGGTACCTTCTTATTGCTAGGTGAACAGGGACAGCAGGTGTAAGGTGACTAACACCCAGGTACCTTCTTACTGCTAGGTGAACAGGGACAGCAGGTGTAAGGTGACTAACACCCAGGTACCTACTTACTGCTAGGTGAACAGAGACAACAGGTGTAAGGTGACTGACACCCAGGTACCTACTTACTGCTAGGTGAACAGGGACAGCAGGTGTAAGGTGACTAACACCCAGGTACCTACTTACTGCTAGGTGAACAGGGACAACAGGTGTAAGGTGACTGACACCCAGGTACCTAGTTACTGCTAGGTGAACAGGGACAGCAGGTGTAAGGTGACTAACACCCAGGTACCTACTTACTGCTAGGTGAACAGGGACAGCAGGTGTAAGGTGACTGACACCCAAGTACCTACTTACTGCTAGGTGAACAGGGACAGCAGACGCAAGTAAACACGGACATGTCAGCGACTACATCAACTAAATGACGGTGAATGTGTTTTCTTCTACGGGTGACCCTGCCTTGGCAGGACACAGTCGCTGAGCCGTATTCCATGATAGTACACTATTATTATGTGAATGGTTTCGTAGTATACTACTACTGACACAATGTGACCACATATTGGCCTGACCACTAAAACTCTCGCTTCACATGGCCTGGGTCGGCGTTCCATTCCCAGCGAGGGTAGAAACACTGGGCGTGTTTCCTTACACCGGTTGTCTATGTTCGCCCATCAGTAAAATGGGTACCTGGGTGTTAGTGGACTGGTGTGGGTCACATCCTGGGTGTTAGTGGACTGGTGTGGGTCGCATCCTGGGTGTTAGTGGACTGGTGTTGGTCGCATCCTGGGTGTTAGTGGACTGGTGTGGGTCACATCCTGGGTGTTAGTGGACCGGTGTGGGTCACATCCTGGGTGTTAGTGGACTGGTGTGGGTCACATCCTGGGTGTTAGTGGACTGGTGTGGGTCACATCCTGGGTGTTAGTGGACTGGTGTGGGTCACATCCTGGGTGTTAGTGGACTGGTGTGGGTCACATCCTGGGTGTTAGTGGACTGGTGTGGGTCACATCCTGGGTGTTAGTGGACTGGTGTGGGTCACATCCTGGGACAAAACTGACATAATTTACGGGAAATGCTCAGGATAACAAGCGGCTTTCTATATAGTAGTATGTCACTGATGTCAACTATGGTCTGTATACCTTGTACATGTACTGGTAGTAAATAAAGATTATTATATTATATAACAGTGAAGGATACGAACACACTTCTCTTTTCCTCCAGGATCCACAGGCCTAAATTTTTTTACATATGAATCTAATAGTATTCAGTAAACACCGAGGCTTCCGTGGTTCAATTCTTGGTACAGGTGGAACATTAGGGCGTGTTTCCTTAAGATACCTGCTGTCCCTGTTCACCTAGCAGTAAGTAGGTACCTAGGTGTTAGTCGACTGGTGTGGGTCACATCCCAGGGACACAATTAGCCCAAGTTGAGGGAAATGCTCTACATAACCAGGGACTTTCTATATAGAGTGTCACTGATGTAATCTATGGTCTGTATAAGTTGTGTTATATACTGGGAGACATAAAGATTTCTGTTATTTATGTTATTATTATTAAAAATACCAAGAGTAGTTTGATTTGAACGGAGGGATTGTTTATCTTGACCATCCAGTAGTTTTAACCTGACCATCCAGTAGTTTTAACCTGACCATCCAGTAGTTTTAACCTGACCATCCAGTAGTTTTAACCTGACCATCCAGTAGTTTTAACCTGACCATTCAGTAGTTTTAACCTGAGCATCCAGTAGTTTTAACCTGATAATTCAGTAGTTTTAACCTGACCATTCAGTAGTTTTAACCTGACCATCCAGTAGTTTTAACCTGACCATTCAGTAGTTTTAACCTGACCATCCAGTAGTTTTAACCTGACCATTCAGTAGTTTTAACCTGACCATCCAGTAGTTTTAACCTGACCATTCAGTAGTTTTAGCCTGACCATCCAGTAGTTTTAACCTGACCATCCAGTAGTTTTAACCTGACCATCCAGTAGTTTTACCCTGACCATCCAGTAGTTTTAACCTGACCATCCAGTAGTTTTAACCTGACCATCCAGTAGTTTTAACCTGGCCATCCAGTAGTTTTAACCTGACCATTCAGTAGTTTTAACCTGACCATCCAGTAGTTTTAACCTGACCATCCAGTAGTTTTAACCTGACCATTCAGTAGTTTTAGCCTGACCATCCAGTAGTTTTAACCTGACCATTCAGTAGTTTTAACCTGACCATCCAGTAGTTTTAACCTGACCATCCAGTAGTTTTAACCTGACCATTCAGTAGTTTTAACCTGACCATTCAGTAGTTTTAACCTGACCATCCAGTAGTTTTAACCTGACCATCCAGTAGTTTTAACCTGAGCATTCAGTAGTTTTAACCTGACAATCCAGTAGTTTTAACCTGACCATCCAGTAGTTTTAACCTGACCATCCAGTAGTTTTAACCTGACCATCCAGTAGTTTTAACCTGACCATCCAGTAGTTTTAACCTGACCATCCAGTAGTTTTAACCTGAGCATTCAGTAGTTTTAACCTGACAATCCAGTAGTTTTAACCTGACCATCCAGTAGTTTTAACCTGAGTAGTTTTAACCTGACCATCCAGTAGTTTTAACCTGACCATCCAGTAGTTTTAACCTGACCATCCAGTAGTTTTAACCTGGTAGTTTTAACCTGATCCAGTAGTTTTAACCTGACCATTAGTTTTAACAGTAGTTTTAACCTGACCATCCAGTAGTTTTAACCTGATCATTCAGTAGTTTTAACCTGACCATCCAGTAGTTTTAACCAGACCATGCAGTAGTTTTAACCTGACCATTCAGTAGATTTAACCAGACCATGCAGTAGTTTTAACCTGACCATTCAGTAGTTTTAGCCTGACCATTCAGTAGTTTTAACCTGACCATCCAGTAGTTTTAACCTGACCATTCAGTAGTTTTAACCTGACCATTCAGTAGTTTTAACCTGACCATCCAGTAGTTTTAACCTGACCATCCAGTAGTTTTAACCTGAGCATTCAGTAGTTTTAACCTGACAATCCAGTAGTTTTAACCTGACCATCCAGTAGTTTTAACCTGACCATCCAGTAGTTTTAACCTGACCATTCAGTAGTTTTAACCTGACCATCCAGTAGTTTTAACCTGACCATTCAGTAGTTTTAACCTGACCATCCAGTAGTTTTAGCCTGACCATTCAGTAGTTTTAGCCTGACCATCCAGTAGTTTTAACCTGACCATCCAGTAGTTTTAACCTGACCATCCAGTAGTTTTAACCTGACCATTCAGTAGTTTTAGCCTGACCATCCAGTAGTTTTAACCTGACCATCCAGTAGTTTTAACCTGACCATCCAGTAGTTTTAACCTGACCATCCAGTAGTTTTAACCTGACCATCCAGTAGTTTTAACCTGGCCATCCAGTAGTTTTAACCTGACCATTCAGTAGTTTTAACCTGACCATCCAGTAGTTTTAACCTGACAATCCAGTAGTTTTAACCTGACCATTCAGTAGTTTTAACCTGACCATCCAGTAGTTTTAACCTGACCATTCAGTAGTTTTAACCTGACCATTCAGTAGTTTTAGCCTGACCATCCAGTAGTTTTAGCCTGACCATCCAGTAGTTTTAACCTGACCATTCAGTAGTTTTAACCTGACCATTCAGTAGTTTTAACCTGACCATTCAGTAGTTTTAACCTGACCATTCAGTAGTTTTAACCTGACCATTCAGTAGTTTTAACCTGACCATCCAGTAGTTTTAACCTGACCATTCAGTAGTTTTAACCAGACCATTCAGTAGTTTTAACCTGACCATCCAGTAGTTTTAACCTGACCATTCAGTAGTTTTAACCTGACCATCCAGTAGTTTTAACCTGACCATCCAGTAGTTTTAACCTGACCATCCAGTAGTTTTAACCTGACCATCCAGTAGTTTTAACCTGACCATTCAGTAGTTTTAACCTGACCATCCAGTAGTTTTAACCTGACCATCCAGTAGTTTTAACCTGACCATCCAGTAGTTTTAACCTGACCATTCAGTAGTTTTAACCTGACCATCCAGTAGTTTTAACCTGACCATGCAGTAGTTTTAACCTGGCCATGCAGTAGTTTTAACCTGACCATCCAGTAGTTTTAACCTGACCATCCAGTAGTTTTAACCTGACCATGCAGTAGTTTTAACCTGACCATTCAGTAGTTTTAACCTGACCATCCAGTAGTTTTAACCTGACCATCCAGTAGTTTTAACATGACCATTCAGTAGTTTTAGCCTGACCATTCAGTAGTTTTAACCTGACCATCCAGTAGTTTTAACCTGACCATCCAGTAGTTTTAACCTGACCATTCAGTAGTTTTAACTTTCCATCCGTAGTCACTTTAACTAAAATTATGTTAACAATGATATATGTATTACCAAGTAACAGAATGTATTACCGTAGTGTTGACTAAAGTTGCAGAACACGCGACTGGCGCTGCTGCACCGGGACACGACTGGTGCTGCTGCACCGGGACACGACTGGTGCTGCTGCACCGGGACACGACTGGTGCTGCTGCACCGGGACACGACTGGCGCTACTAGTACTGGACGCAACTGGCGCTGCTATTCCGGGACGCGGCTGGCGCTCCTACTCCGGGACGCGGCTGGCGCTCCTACTCCGGGACGCGACTGGCGCTCCTACTCCGGGACGCGGCTGGCGCTCCTACTCCGGGACGCGGCTGGCGCTCCTACTCCGGGACGCGGCTGGCGCTCCTACTCTGGGTCACGACTTCAACGTTACTGAGACAACAATGTTCTCGTGAATACACATTACAACACCGTCCAGGTGTGGCACTGACTTCTACTTCGCGTTGCCTCCCCTCACTAACTACCTTTGTAGTTGACATACACACTCAGGCATCCTTGTATATCTACATGTAATTACCATTAGAAGAATATTACTATTAATACGTGCTATCCACAATTGTATGGATAATAATTGTGGAAGTTCGTGACATGCACAGGAAAACGAAGACGTTTTGTAACCATCATGGCGACAGACGAATCTGTGGAAAGTCTCACCTGGTGTGCACACCTGCGGGAAGCACCACAATTTCCGCCTAATAAGCGGAAAATGATTATTATTGCCACGTAACGGGTACAGAACTAAAACTTTATTCCCTCGAGTAATTTAAATCTTTTCAATTCCGAGTCATATATATATATATATATATATATATATATATATATATATATATATATATATATATATATATATATATATATATATATATATATATATATATATATATATATATATATATATATATATATATATATATATATATATATATATATATATATATATATATATATATATATATATATATATATATAAATGTGTGTGTGTGTGTGTGTATACTTGGATTATAAATGGAGAGGGGTCTCTGGGGTCAACGCCCCCGCCCGCGGCTCGGTCTGTGACCAGGTCTCGTGGTGTGTCAGGGTCTGATCAACCAGGCTGTTAATGCTGGCCGCACGTATATATATATATATATATATATATATATATATATATATATATATATATATATATATATATATATATATATATATATATATATATATATATATATATATATATATATATATATATATATATATATATATATATATATATATATAAGATATATATATATATATATATATATATATATATATGGGTATATTTATATATATATATATATATATATATATATATATATATATATATATATATATATATATATATATATATATATATATTGATATTAAAGGTAGTAGGTTGGTAGACAGCAACCACCCAGGGAGGTACTACCGTCCTGCCAAGTGAGTGTAAAACAAAAGCCTGTAATTGTTTTACATGATGGTAGGATTGCTGGTGTCCATTTTTCTGTCTCATAAACATGCAAGGTTTCAGGTACACCCCATCTTACTACTTCTACTTACACTTAAGTCACACTACACATACATGTACAAGCATATGTACACACCTCTCTGGGTTTTCTTCTATTTTCTTACTAGTTCTTGTTTATTTCCTCTTACCTCCATGGGGAAGTGGAACAGAATTCTTCCTCCGTAAGCCATGCATGTTGTAAGAGGCGACTAAAATGCCAGGAGCAAGGGGCTAGTAACCCCTTCTCCTGCATATATTACTAAATTTAAAAGGAGAAGCTTTGTTTTTCCTTTTGGGCCACCCTGCCTCGGTGGGATACGGCCGGTGTGTTGAAAGAAAGATATATATATATATTGTATGGTCCTGTGGGTTACAGCATCAATAACAACACTGCGACTAGTCAAGGATTCGAACCCATGTTCGAATCCTTGGCTAGTCGCAGTGTTGTTATTGATCAATAACACTCGTTCGTAGGTATAATTATATATATATATATATATATATATATATATATATATATATATATATATATATATATATATATATATATATATATATATATATATATACATATGTATATATATATATATATATATATATATATATATATATATATATATATATATATATATATATATATATATATATATATATATATATATATATGCTGATGACACTGTGCTCTTGGGAGATTCTGAAGAGAAGTTGCAGAGATTGGTGGATGAATTTGGTAGTGTGTGCAAAAGAAGAAAATTAAAAGTGAATACAGGAAAGAGTAAGGTTATGAGGATAATAAAAAGATTAGGTGATGAGAGATTGGATATCAGATTGAAGGGAGAGAGTATGGGGGAGGTGAATGTATTCAGATATTTGGGAGTGGACGTGTCAGCGGATCTGTCTATGAAAGATGAGATGAATCATGGAATTGATGAGGGGAAAAGGGTGAGTGGTGCACTTAGGAGTCTGTGGAGACAAAGAACTTTGTCCTTGGAGGCAAAGAGGGGAATGTATGAGAGTATAGTTTTACCAACACTCTTATATGGGTGTGAAGCATGGGTGATGAATGTTGCAGCGAGGAGAAGGCTGGAGGCAGTGGAGATGTCATGTCTGAGGGCAATGTGTGGTGTGAATATTCGTAGTTTGGAAGTTAGGAGGAGGTGCGGGATAACCAAAACTGTTGTCCAGAGGGCTGAGGAAGGGTTGTTGAGGTGGTTCGGACATGTAGAGGGAATGGAGCGAAACAGAGTGACTTCAAGAGTGTATATATATATATATATATATATATATATATATATATATATATATATATATATATATATATATATATATATATATATATATATATATATATATATCACATGGGTAGTTTCCCACTGAGGCAGGGGGACCAAAACAAGAAAAAACACTTTCATCATCACTCACTCCATCACTGTCTTGCCAGAGGCTCGGTCGTCTTAGTATATGAAGTATAGTTCCGGGTATTCTGAATATAAGGAGGTTTCAAACCCTCCCTGTCACCTTTCGTGTTTATGTGACAGAAAGAATTACCAGTCCTGCCAGAGTGCAAATCTACTGGCAATTCAATCCTACCAGACCGCGGGTTGCGGGTTGTGGGCTGAACGTGGCATTGTTTAATGCAAGTAAGGACGTTGCATAAATTTCTCTGTCTTCTTGTAGGTATTGTTTGCTATTGATACACAACTTGTCAGACGCGGCAGCATCATGGAATCTTGATACAGAGGAGATCTCCACAACGTAATTACTGGTCGAACTCCTGCGTATAAGTTACTCCCACTGGGGTACCACTGTAACTCGTTCACGTATCAGAACTTTACATTCCAGTCTCTGGCCCCATTATGTGTCTCTGTAATCTTTTGACTACCTCCCATACCATGATTATGGTGTGCATAATGAGGATATTAAATTAAAAACTTGGTGAATCCCGCCTTCCAGTTCAGTACCTTCGTCTGTTACACCTCCCTCATCTGACGCCATTATGTATCTCTGTAATGTTGAGGTACAGTCCCTGGATCCATTATGTACCTCTGTAATGTTGAGGTACAGTCCCTGGATCCATTATGTACCTCTGTAATGTTAAGGTGCAGTCTCTGGATCCATTATGTACCTCTGTAATGTTGAGGTACAGTCCCTGGACCCATTATGTACCTCTGTAATGTTAAGGTACAGTCCCTGGATCCATTATGTACCTCTGTAATGTTGAGGTACAGTCCCTAGATCCATTATGTACCTCTGTAATGTTGAGGTACAGTTCCTGGATCCATTATGTACCTCTGTAATGTTAAGGTACAGTCCCTGGATCCATTATGTACCTCTGTAATGTTGAGGTACAGTCCCTGGATCCATTATGTACCTCTGTAATGTTGAGGTACAGTCCCTGGATCCATTATGTACCTCTGTAATGTTGAGGTACAGTCCCTGGATCCATTATGTACCTCTGTAATGTTGAGGTACAGTTCCTGGACCCATTATGTACCACTGTAATGTTGAGGTATATTCCCTGGGCCCACTATGTACCTCTGTGCTGTGTCCTCTTCTTGGACTCAATGTTAATAATTAATAATTAATGTTGTTTATATATATTTTCCTCTTCACTTAGTACTATATTACTGGTTGTGCTTTATACTGTTATCTGTCCGTATATCTCCCTACGACAGTTAAAGACTGGGCAGGCAATGCAAAATACCCCCAGTTAAAAGTAGGGGGGCATTGGTACACTAAGAGAAAACACCGTAAGTGTCCGGGGCCCAAGACTGTTCAGCAGCCTCCCACCAAGCATAAGGGGAATTACCAATAAACCTCCGGTTGCCTTCAAGAGGGAGCTGGACAGATACCTAAAGTCAGTGCCGGATCAGCCGGGCTGTGGTTCGTACGTTGGACTACTTGTGGCCAGCAGTAACAGCCTGGTTGATCAGGCCCCGATCCACCGGGTGGCCTGATCGTGGACCGGGCCGCGGGGGCTTTGATCCCCGGAATAACCTCCAGGTAGACTCCAGGTATATTGTTAGCTATGTGGATAGGTAGGATGTTTAAGTTATAGGCGCTTCACTGTGAGTAACAACATGGCTATCGTTAATTTATTAGTGTCTGGTGGTCCCTCTCACCACCAATAAAGTCAAGAGGTATTATAAGGTCTTGGAGATGTGGCCTCAAGTCAGTCTTAGCCTTCATAGAGCCAAGGGAAGATATCACCTGGTGGTTAACGCTCTCGCTTCACACGGTGAGGGTCTGGGTTCGATTCCCAGCCAGAGTAGAAACATTGGACGTGTTTCTTTCCACCTGTTGTCTATGTTCCCCATCAGTAAAATGGGTACCTGGGTGTTAGTCGACTGGTGTGGGTCGCATCCTGGGACACTGACCTAAGGAGGCCTGGTCACAGACCGGGCCGCGGGGGCGTTGACCCCCGGAACTCCCTCCAGGTAAACTCCAGGTAAACTTATCTGACACTGGTTTCGTGAGTGCTCTGAAACCATATACTGGTGACACTGAGATTCCGCCGAGAATGGTTATTCTCTTGTTTAGAGATTGTGAAAGAGGTTGCGTGTTTTTTGACTCTCTAGCACGTTAAGAGACCATACAATAGGGTGTCAGGGGCCCGAGACTGTTCAACTGCCTCCCAGCACACATAAGGGGGATTACCAACAGACCCCTGGCAGTCTTCAAGCTGGCACTGGACAAGCACCTAAAGTCAGTTCCTGATCAGCCGGGCTGTGGCTCGTACGTTGGTTTGCGTGCAGCCAGCAGCAACAGCCTGGTTGATCAGGCGCTGATCCACCAGGAGGCCTGGTCACAGACCGGGCCGCGGGGGCGTTGACCCCCGAAACTCTCTCCAGGTAAACTCCAGGTAAACACTCTAGTAACGTCTAGTTAGATCAAAGTGTCAGACAAAGTTTGGATCCCATTGCGGTGCAGTATCTAGACACCGTTGTAATCAGTAATCGTATTTGGCTGGAATCTGTTTATGGTTTAGAGCAGTTATTCAACCCTTATAGAGGATCTGTTATTATTATTATAACCAAGGGGGAGCACTAAACCCGTAGGTTTATGCAGCGCCTGTGGGGGGGGGGATGTGGAAGGTATTCAGGCTAAATTCAAGGAACTGGAGCACAGATCCAATTCCTTAGATCAAGAGCCCCTCACCAGCATCAAGGAGATGAGTAGATAACGATACCAACCTGGTATGGTCGGTATCGTTATCTTCTCATCTCTGACTCACAGTGATAAGAGATAAGATAAGATTTCGTTCGGATTTTTAACCCCGGAGGGTTAGCCACCCAGGATAACCCAAGAAAGTCAGTGCGTCATCGAGGACTGTCTAACTTATTTCCATTGGGGTCCTTAATCTTGTCCCCCAGGATGCGACCCACACCAGTCGACTAACACCCAGGTACCTATTTGCTGCTAGGTGAACAGGACAATAGGTGTAAGGAAACGTGTCGAAATGTTTCCACCCGCCGGGAATCGAACCCGGGCCCTCCGTGTGTGAAGCGGGAGCTTTAGCCACCAGGCCACCAGGCCACCATTGTCATTAGCTGAGATTTCAGTCTGTCTATACTTTAACATAGACTTCTGGCTTTAAGGATCATTGTGTTAATGTATATATAATCTTGGCTGGTATCTAACACGGATCTGTCCTTATTGAGACCATAGTTTCACTTGATAAACCTGGAGTTTACCTGGAGAGAGTTCCGGGCGTCAACGCCCCAGCGGCCCGGTCTGTGACCAGGCCTCCTGGCGGATCAGGAGGCCTGGAACTTTCGTGCAAATATATTATTGTTTGGAAATAAATGGTATAAAATACCGACACAATGGAAATATAAACACAAATGCAGTATAATGTGATCCTTTATTGACTACGTTTCGCCCACACAGTGGGCTTTTTCAAGCCACAAACAGAACTACCTGGGGTGGAAGAAACGCGAGTATTTATAGTTCTGTTTGTGGCTTGAAACGTAGTCAATAAAGGATCACATTATACTGCATTTGTGTTTATATCTCTCCAGGTAAACTCCAGGTAATATTATTGTTTAAGACACATGTCAATGAGTATAAACAAATACAGAAACATTTACAAGTACGTCGTATGTCGACTGTTTTCCGTATTAAGTGTATCTTTATGTATTACACTGTAAAAGAAGAACTTTGTATCATACACTAGGTTGTATATGATTTTTGGTATTAAAGATCGTGAGTTTTGTTTGGTGGATTCAATCTCTTAATTATTATTCCCAAATTGAAATGACATCTCTGTCCTAGGATAGCTAGACCAGACCTTGATTCGACATCTTGTTACAGAAAGGGACCAAAACAGGTCTATAGACATGGCCCTTGATATAACACTGTAGTTTTGAGGTACAGTTCGTGGATCCATTATGTGCCTCTGTAATAAGTTACGTGCCTTCGTGGTAGTCAACCACCGTATATCGTCTATGTTAGTCAACCACCGTATATCGTCTGTGGTAGTCAACCACCGTATATCGTCCGTGGTAGTCAACCACCGTATATCGTCCGTGGTAGTCAACCACCGTATATCGTCCGTGGTAGTCAACCACCATATATCGTCCGTGGTAGTCAACCACCGTATATCGTCCGTGGTAGTCAACCACCTTGCATCGTCCGTGGTAGTCAACCATCACACGTCGTCCGTGGCAATAAGCTACATTGCACCGTCCGTGGTAGTCAACCACCTTGCATCGTCCGTGGTAGCCAACCATCACGCGTCGTCCGTGCCAATAAGCTACGTTGCACCGTCCGTGGTAGTAACAAGTGTAATAATATCGTATAACAACATGGTGGTGGAGACACAAGAATCTCACTCACCACAAGTGGGTAATTTTCTCTTCAATATAGTCCGTCTCGTAGTCTAAAATTCAACATTATCGTTAATATTTTACGATGGACCCTACTTTATTCCTGGAGGGTGTTCCGGGAGTCAACGACCTCGCGGCCAAGTCCATGACCAGGCCTCAAGGTAGATTAGGACCTGATCAACCAGGCTGTTATTTTGGTCGCACGCAGACCGACGTACGAACCACAGCCCGGCTGGTCAGGTACTGACATTAGGTGCTTGTCCAATGCCTGCTTGAAGACAGCCAGGGGTCTATACAGTCTCTTATCGTGCTAGTGGCGCCCCTGCTTTTCATTTGAGGGATGTTGCATCGTCTGCCGAGTCTATTGAGTTCATAGGCAGTGATTTTTGTGTGCAAGTGTGGTACTAATCCCTCTAGGATTTTCCAAGTGTATATAATCATGTATCTCTCCCTCCTGCGTTCTAGGGAGTACAGGTTGGGGAACTTTAAGCGCTCTCAGTAATTGAGGTGGTTTATCTCCGTTATGCGCGCCGTGAAGGTTCTCTGTACATTTTCTAGGTGAGCAAATTTACCTGCCTTGAAAGGTGCTGTTAGTGTGCAGCAATATTCCAGCTTAGATAGAACAAGCGACCTGAAGTGTCATCATGGGCTTAGCATCCCTAGTTTTGAAGGTTCTCATTATTCATCCTGCCATTTTTCTAGCAGATGCGATTGGTACAATGTTATGGTCCTTGAAGGTGAGATCCTCCGACATGATCACTCCCAGGTCTTTGACATTAGTTTCTCGCTCATGGTGTGGTTGGAATTGGTTTTATACTCCGATGTAGTTTTAATTTCCTCATGTTTTCCATATCGGAGTAATTGAAATTTCTCATCATTGAATTTCATATTGTTTTCTGCGGAACATTGAAAAATTTGGTTGATGTCCGCCTGGAGTCCTGCGGTGTCTTCAACGGAGGACACTGTCATGCAAATTTGGGTGTCGCCCGTTATGTACCTCTGTAATCTGTAAATACCTTTGTAACTTGTCATGACCGTGACCAAATTTACCTGGAGTTCATTTCCTTTGTAACTTGCTCAGCTATCAAAACTTTGGGGCCCAGTCCCTGGATTCATTATGTACCTTTGTAATCTTTTGACCACCGCCCACAGGATGGGTATGGGGTACATAATAAACATTAAACTAACTAAAGTCTGCAAAAGAAGACAAGATGGGAGCGAGTACTGTGCCTTGTGGAACAGAGCTTTTCACCGTACCCGCCTCAGACTTTACTCTGTTTACTACTACTCTTTGTGTTCTATTTGTTAGGAAATTATAGATCCATCTACCAACTTTTAAAGTTATTCCTTTATCACGTGTTTTGTGTGCTATTACACCATGGTCACACTTTTCAAAGGCTTTTGCAAAGTCCGTGTGTATTACATCTGCATTTCGTTTGTCTTCTAGAGCATCCAGCACCTTGTTATAGTGGTCCAGTAGCTGGGACAGACAGGAGCGACCTGCTCTAAACCCATGTTGCCCTGGGTTGTGTAACTGATAGGTATCTAGATGGGTGGCGATCTTGCTTCTTAGAACCCTTTCAAAGATTTTTATGATATGGGATGTTAACGTTATCGGTCTGTAGCTATTTGCTATTGCTTTACTGCCACCTTTGTGGAGTGGGGCTATGTCTGTTGTTTTTAGCAGCTGTGGGACGACCCCTGTGTCCATGCTCCCTCTCCATAGGATGTTAAAAGCTCGTGATAGGGGCTTCTTGCAATTCTTGATGAACACGGAGTTCCATGAGTCTGGGCCTGGGGCAGAGTGCATGGGCATGTCATTTATCGCCTTTTCGAGGCGATAGCCAGGGTCACACCAATACACAAAGGTGTTGACCCCACAGACGTAAACAACTACAGGGTAATTTCAAACTTACCATTGCTATCCAAAATCTTCGAGAAACTTATACACAAAAGATTATATTCCTTTATAACAGCGCAAAGCATCCTCAACCCCTACCTGGAGTTTACCTGGAGTTTACCTGGAGAGAGTTCCGGGGGTCAACGCCCCCGCGGCCCGGTCTGAGACCAGGCCTCCTGGTGGATCAGAGCCTGATCAACCAGGCTGTTGCTGCTGGCTGCACGCAAACCAACATACGAGCCACAGCCCGGCTGATCCGGAACTGACTTTAGGTGCTTGTCCAGTGCCAGCTTGAAGACTGCCAGGGGTCTGTTGGTAATCCCCCTTATGTGTGCTGGGAGGCAGTTGAACAGTCTCGGGCCCCTGACACTTATTGTATGGTCTCTTAACGTGCTAGTGACACCCCTGCTTTTCATTGGGGGGATGGTGCATCGTCTGCCAAGTCTTTTGCTTTCGTAGTGGGTGATTTTCGTGTGCAAGTTCGGTACTAGTCCCTCTAGGATTTTCCAGGTGTATATAATCATGTATCTCTCCCTCCTGCGTTCCAGGGAATACAGGTTTAGGAACCTCAAGCGCTCCCAATAATTGAGGTGTTTTATCTCCGTTATCCGCGCCGTGAAAGTTCTCTGTACATTTTCTAGGTCGGCAATTTCACCTGCCTTGAAAGGTGCTGTTAGTGTGCAGCAATATTCCAGCCTAGATAGAACAAGTGACCTGAAGAGTGTCATCATGGGCTTGGCCTCCCTAGTTTTGAAGGTTCTCATTATCCATCCTGTCATTTTTCTAGCAGATGCGATTGATACAATGTTATGGTCCTTGAAGGTGAGATCCTCCGACATGATCACTCCCAGGTCTTTGACGTTGGTGTTTCGCTCTATTTTGTGGCCAGAATTTGTTTTGTACTCTGATGAAGATTTAATTTCCTCATGTTTACCATATCTGAGTAATTGAAATTTCTCATCGTTGAACTTCATATTGTTTTCTGCAGCCCACTGAAAGATTTGGTTGATGTCTGCCTGGAGCTTTGCAGTGTCTGCAATGGAAGACACTGTCATGCAGATTCGGGTGTCATATGCAAAGGAAGACACGGTGCTGTGGCTGACATCCTTGTCTATGTCGGATATAAGGATGAGGAACAAGATGGGAGCGAGTACTGTGCCTTGTGGAACAGAGCTTTTCACCGTAGCTGCCTCGGACTTTACTCTGTTGACGACTACTCTCTGTGTTCTGTTAGTGAGGAAATTATAGATCCATCGACCGACTTTTCCTGTTATTCCTTTAGCACGCATTTTGTGCGCTATTACGCCATGGTCACACTTGTCGAAGGCTTTTGCAAAGTCTGTATATATTACATCTGCATTCTTTTTGTCTTCTAGTGCATTTAGGACCTTGTCGTAGTGGTCCAATAGTTGAGACAGACAGGAGCGACCTGTTCTAAACCCATGTTGCCCTGGGTTGTGTAACTGATGGGTTTCTAGATGCGTGGTGATCTTGCTTCTTAGGACCCTTTCAAAGATTTTTATGATATGGGATGTTAGTGCTATTGGTCTGTAGTTCTTTGCTGTTGCTTTACTGCCCCCTTTGTGGAGTGGGGCTATGTCTGTTGTTTTTAGTAACTGTGGGACGACCCCCGTGTCCATGCTCCCTCTCCATAGGATGGAAAAGGCTCGTGATAGGGGCTTCTTGCAGTTCTTGATGAACACAGAGTTCCATGAGTCTGGCCCTGGGGCAGAGTGCATGGGCATGTCATTTATCGCCTGTTCGAAGTCATTTGGCGTCAGGATAACATCGGATAGGCTTGTGTTAATCAAATTTTGTGGCTCTCTCATAAAAAATTCATTTTGATCTTCGACTCTCAGTCTGGTTAGCGGCTTGCTAAAAACTGAGTCATATTGGGACTTGAGTAGCTCACTCATTTCCTTGTTGTCATCTGTGTAGGACCCATCTTGTTTAAGTAGGGGCCCAATACTGGACGTTGTTCTCGATTTTGATTTGGCATAGGAGAAGAAATACTTTGGGTTTCTTTCGATTTCATTTATGGCTTTTAGTTCTTCCCGCGATTCCTGACTCCTAAAGGATTCTTTTAGCTTAAGTTCGATGCTTGCTATTTCTCTGACCAGTGTCTCCCTACGCATTTCAGATATATTGACCTCTTTTAGCCGCTCTGTTATTCTTTTCCGTCGCCTGTAAAGGGAGCGCCTGTCTCTTTCTGTTTTACATCTACTCCTCCTTTTTCTTAGAGGAATAAGCCTTGTGCATACATCGAGTGCTACCGAGTTAATCTGTTCTAGGCATAAGTTGGGGTCTGTGTTGCTTAGTATATCTTCCCAGCTTATATCGGTTAGGACTTGGTTTACTTGGTCCCACTTTATGTTTTTGTTATTGAAGTTGAATTTGGTGAATGCTCCCTCGTGACTAATCTCCTTATGTCGGTCTGGGGCTCCGCGCATACATGACTGAACCTCAATTATGTTGTGATCTGAGTATATTGTTTTTGATATGGTGATATTTCTTATCAGATCATCATTGTTAGTGAAGATGAGGTCTAGTGTATTCTCCAGTCTAGTAGGCTCTATTATTTGCTGGTTTAAATTGAATTTTGTGCAGAGATTTAAAAGCTCGCGTGAGTGTGAGTTTTCATCAGAGCTGCCTCCTGGTGTTATTACTGCAACAATATTATTTGCTATATTCCTCCATTTAAGGTGCCTTAAGTTGAAATCCCCCAGGAGCAAGATATTGGGTGCAGGAGCTGGGAGATTTTCCAGACAGTGGTCAATTTTTAACAGCTGTTCCTGGAATTGCTGGGATGTTGCATCCGGAGGCTTGTAGACTATCACAATGACTAGGTTTTGGTTCTCGACCTTTACTGCTAAAACTTCCACTACATCATTTGAGGCATTTAGCAGTTCTGTGCAAACAAGTGACTCTGCAATGTACAGGCCAACCCCCCCCTTTTGCCTGTTCACTCTGTCACATCTGTATAGGTTGTAACCTGGGATCCATATTTCGTTGTCCAAGTGATCCTTTATGTGGGTCTCAGTGAAAGCCGCGAACATTGCCTTTGCCTCTGCAAGCAGTCCACGGATGAAAGGTATTTTGTTGTTTGTTGCTGGCTTTAGACCCTGTATATTTGCAAAGAAGAATGTTATCGGACTGGTGGTATTGTTGGTACTGGGGGGGGATTTTTTTTCCGGCATTAGTATCTGTATCTGTTGGTTTGGAGTGGAGGCCATCGACTGTGGTTCCACTCCAGGAATGACTGGATTTGGTGTACGATTTCTGCCATTTCCTGCCAGTTTTTTTTCCTTCCTGGCACTAAAAAACCTCTCCCTCTTGAGTGGCTGTGGCTACCCAGGTTTTCCCATGGCCTGGATGTTTTGTATCTTTTTGTCCCCTTTAGATGGTATGCCTGGCAATTTAAGTTATAGCACAGTCTTTCCTGTACTGAAGAGGTACACAGTTCAGGGTGAAAAAGCTTACAGGAAGGGAGTTTGCATTTTCCTGTTGTCATATGGGCATGGCATTTCCTAGGGTGGTCATAGTTGCACGTCCCATCTGTTTTTCCAGATTTCCCATGCCAGCAGATACCGAGTGCATAGTATGTGCACAGGCTTGGTTTCCGTTTGCCTTGGGTTTCTGTGACTGTATTCCCTGTTGGTGCATGTTTCCCTGTCTTACTTCTATCCTCCCTAGCACCAACAATGGAGCTCCCACCATTTGTTTTTGGTAATATATCCTCACTATTGCTAGTGGAGTCCTCTTGTTTGCTATTTCCTGCGGTATTTCTAGTTTGCAATATTGGTTTTATCTTATCTTTGACTACACTTGTTTCCCTACTATGGCTCCTGTCCCCTATGAGGTCATTCATATGTATTCCTTCCTGCGTATAATTCCCGACTACCTGGACAAAATCTCCAGCTTCACCATTACTGTCTCCCAGGACAGCATCTCCAGCTTCCCCATTACTGTCTCCCAGGACAGCATCTCCAGCTTCACCATTACTGTCTCCCAGGACAGCACCTCCAGCTTCACCATTACTGTCTCCCAGGACAGCACCTCCAGCTTCCCCATTACTGTCTCCCAGGACAGCACTATCAGCCCCCCATTTACTGACTACCAGGACATCATCTCCAGCCTTACAGTTTCTGACTACATGGCCAGTATCAAGGGCAGTACCATTCAGCCCGGACTTTTTATGTTCCCATCTGTTGTAGAAAGCTTCCAGGTTTTCTATGAAAGCAGCTTTGATGTTGACCTCTTTTAATACCCTTGTGATTTTAGTCCACAGATTTATCTCATTTGGGCATACCCAAAAACACTTCCCTGTTTTAATACTGCTTGTAGCTAGTTCTTGGATATCTGCACAAGGGGCGTGACACCAATTTCCACAGAAATGACAATTTATGCATGTGGAAGCCCGTTTGTTTGACTGACCACAGACTACACACAGCTTCATAATGATTTGAATGGTTGATTTACTGCAATTCTACTAGCAACCTCTTGAATATTCTATTAATAACCTGCTAGGTGCACAACGAAACCGTTTGAAACCAGTCCAGGGTTCGGACCAGTCAAGGGTTCGGACCATTCAAGGGTTCGGACCAGTCAAGGGTTCGGACCAGTCTATCTGATCTGATCAGTGGGTCACTTATTTAAACCATACTGGTCGGTGATTTGAGCTAACACATGAAGGATCTACTGGAAATTATCTACCCGAGTAATATGTGATTTGATTGATACAAAAGTATAACTTGCGTGATGAAGAGCCGGTGACTGCTGGCAGCTCCTACAATGACGAACGGTCGAGCCACCACCTTTGTTTATCAATCGCTGTATCTAGCTTCTCTATTTTTTTTTTTCCGTCTCCACCACAATAAATGCTATATTATCACTATAGTTGACTGGTGCAAATTTTGGAGGAAGGGCGCTTTTTCTGTAATAATAATTGCTTCTCGTTGTGTATATTGCGACCGCTGGTAACTACAGGTTATATGAAATTCACAGTAACGTCTCGTATTTCAAGAAAAAGAAACTAATGAAAGTCACTCCACTCCACTAAGTACCATTATAATACTGGTTAGTTGCTACTACAACACTGTATTCTGCTATTCACTGGTATCACTAGATTATATGCGAGTACACTAGCAGGCCAGGAAGATTATTAAAACAGCTGACCTGTGGTAAGTTTCTGGCGACTTCTGGCACCTGCCTCTATAGGCTTATCACTTCATTTACAAATTCACCTGTTTTCAAATGACACTTTAGCCTTTATCATCAATATACTAGGGAGCCACTGTAGTATACACTATACACTATGTATACTCAATGCTTTCAGGGAGACTTTCTTTCCTCTGACACAAAGTTCAATATTATTATTTTTCCACACGGGACAGGCCTATGATTCCCCTCTGGCAGTAAACTCTGCTAGGAAGTGCACACTAATTCTCCTTTTTTTACTCAGTATATAATGTTTTCCGCCCAAGATTGGTTCCAGGCGCTAGAGGGATGTATCGTATAGGATTGATGACACAAATTAAAGTTCTAGCACGTAAGAGCGACCGTGAAAACACCAGAAAAACCGGGAGCACAACGAGGCACGCTGACACGAATGGGTCAGAAAAAACAAAAACGTAAACGACGCAATTGTAAAAATGCTAGACCTGCTTTACATTGAACTTGAAAAGAATGAATTTCCATTAGGACTCTTTACTGACCCACGGAAAGCATTTGATACAGTAGACCACAGCATCCAACTTCACAAACTAGTTGTTCGATAGTCAACAATATGGAACAATACTCTTCTCCAGACTGAGAGACTGACCACCTCAAAACTTTAAGGGTGATGGACTGATTACATCGTCTTCAAGTCTCTTCTGCTTCTATCAACTTTTCTGTACTCGACTGAAGAAGCCTACTGTGTAGGCGAAACGTTTCGAAATAAAGATACCTAACTGATACATATGTGTCTTACCTAACAACCTGTCGGTATTTTATACAATTTTAAGAAGACAAATTGTCAAAATCAGCAAAACGGAATCAGAACCCCTGCCGATAGCATGTGGAGTTCCCCAAGGTAGTATTCGGGGTCCCTTATTATTCTTGTTATGTTAATGACATGCCTATCAGTGTCAAGTGCAAACTCCTACTGTATGCAGATGACAGTGCTCTGTTAATTAACACTGGAACTGGAGTCCTGCAGCATACGGTTAGTAGACAACAAACTATCATTACACCTCGGGAAAACTGAAGTCATTCTCTTGGGCACGAAACATAAACTGAGAAGGGTAAATAATTTTAATGTCCAGTGTAATGGGGAACCCATCACTTCGGTTTCATCAGTAAAATATCTGGGAATCCCCTTTGACCCATGCATGTCAGGAGAATTGATAGGGAACAGTGTAGTAAAGAAAGCGAATGCCAGACTGAAGTTCCTGTATAGACAAGCACAGTGTCTACCTACTGAGGCTCGCAGGACCCTATGTCTTGCCCTTATACAATGCCATATGGATTATGCTTGCTCTTCATGGTACTCTGCCTTGACAAAAAAAAAATAACTGAAAGATTAAGTAAGTTTATTCAGGTATGTGTGTTGAGAACCTGTGATAACCCAAAAAAGTCAGACAGAGTAACTTTATTTCCAATGCAAATCACCCAGAACAAAATCGTAAGATTCATCCTGGGGCTGGGACCAAGAGAACATGTAGGCCAGGATGAATTACAGCAGTTGGATATGCTGAATGTTGAAGACAGAGTAAAACAACTGAAGCTAAATCATGTTTATAAAATTGCTCACAAACAATGTCCAGAATATCTTGCTGTCAATTTTGTCAAGGTTGGGAACCAAAGCAATCATAGTAAGTAAGTTTATTCAGGTATACACAAATACAGTTACATAGATTGTCATACATAGCAGCGTATGTGTAGAGAACCCAGGATAACCCCCCAAAAAAAAGTCAGTGACTTATTTTCATTGGTGTACTAGGGGGAGAGAGCACAACTTTGTAGTAGCCACAGTCAGTGGCCAGGCTTCAAACACCTTTTATTGTACAGCAATAAAGGAATGGAACAGACTGCCTGCACATGTCAAAGCCAGTCATAGCATGAACCAGTTCAAGAAGAGTGCCAAAAAGTGTCTGATGAATGAAGCTACAGAAAGGGAGGGGAATAATTTTTTTAGCTAATACATGTGTAATTTTACCTTATTTCTAGTAATGACCCTCGTATTGTCTTAATGTAGTAGATAGTCTTAATAGTAGATAGTCTTAATAGTAGGATAATAAGATATTATCACCTTTACATTATAATAATAACGTAAAACGACCCAATGGAAATAAGTCACTCTTATTATTATTAAAAATTCGCCGGTATTCTCCCGGCCCGGCCTTGGCTCCCTCTCTAGGGAGTGTCTGAGACCTAAGTCTCCCATGAGAGGAGACACAAGTACCCCCTCATCGTTGGGACCAACTGTCCCCAGGCCAAGCCACATTCCCCGCCCTCACGGGGCTCGTAGGGAGAAGCTAGGCCTCTGGTCTGCCATCCCCGCCCCAAGGAAGCTAATGGGAATAACAGTCTTGTGAGCTGCAAGCTCCGGCTCAGGCACCTACCCTACCCTAGAAGGGCTGGGCATGGTGTCGATCCTGGGCATGGTGTCGATCCTGGGCATGGTGTCGATCCTGGGCATGGTGTCGATCCTGGGCATGGTGTCGATCCTGGGCATGGTGTCGATCCTGGGCATGGTGTCGATCCTGGGCATGGTGTCGATATATATATAAGTCACTCTGTCTGACTTTTTTGGGTTATTCCAGGTTCTCAACACATATGCTACTATGTATGACAATCTATGTAACTGCCAAATCATACCAGGGATGGGATAGAACCCGCGGTCAGAGAGTCTCAAAACTCCAGACCGTCGCGTTAGCCACTGGACCAGCTAGCCACAATAAGATTCATCCAACTAGGTATATTTCTACACCATAGGAAGGTTACTATAGGCCACCACTGTGACCACAAATGCAAGTTTTTACAGAAGAATCTCCAGCTAGCGTGACCGTGATGAACTCCAGCTCAAGTCCCCTCAAAGCCGTTAACCAGCTAGCGTGACCGTGATGAACTCCAGCTCAAGTCCCCTCAAAGCCGTTAACATGACTCACGAAATCGTAATGACACGATTTCGTGAGTCGAGTTATGTAACTGTATTTATGTATACCTGAATAAACTTAACTTAGAATAATATCAGGTGTGTGTCTACCAAATTCTGTCTCTCTCATAAAAAAAATCACTTAGGTCTTCGACTCTCAATCTGGATAGTGGCCATTTTTGTATTTAAAATCTTATAACATGTATACCACGCATTGTAAACTTTAAAAGGAATTAAATATTTGTATTAGTGTACCATGGTGCAACAAGGCCGCGTTCACCCGAAATAATTCAGAGTTTTTAGATTATTAACTATTTGAGAGAAATCTTGATTTTTACATAGTTATTAAAAAGTTAAGTAGATAAAATAACTAGCTAATTATATTTCTCATAAATACACGTAGAAATACACTATTTATAAGTAGATCACTATCATATAAATACCCTAAAAATTACGTCATATATTCGCTAGGAAATGTATATATCAACATTAGTTCTCCATTATTATACTTATAAGTAACCATAAACCTTATTAAAAAATAGTTTTTAGCAGGAAAAAACCAGAAAGAAGACAGATAACATTAAAACAAATGAGTTATCACAGTAGTGATAAATTTCTGACTTAAGATAAACAAGTGAACACAACCATTGTTTAACTCTGACTTTGTTTTAACAATAAGATAAGATAAGATAAGATAAACAAACAACAAAATTAACAGAATTACTACAATATATTGCATAATACGTACTAAAATCTATGGAGATTATATTAATAGCTGCTAGATATTAACACTAATTACTCCCGGATAAAAGAGAAAAAAGGACAAGTTAAAAAAAAAATTCCCAATAAGTAAATAAGTAAAGTAAATAAGTAAGTAAATAAGTAAGTATAAGATAAGATTTCGTTGGGATTTTTAACCCCGGAGGGTTAGCCACCCAGGATAACCCAAGAAAGTCATCTACCTGGAGACCTGGAGAGAGTTTCGGGGGTCAACGCCCCCGCGGCCCGGTCTGTGACCAGGCCTCCTGGTGGATCAGCGCCTGATCAACCAGGCTGTTGCTGCTGGCTGCACGCAAACCAACGTACGAGCCACAGCCCGGCTGATCAGGAACTGACTTTAGGTGCTTGTCCAGTGCCAGCTTGAAGACTGCCAGGGGTCTGTTGGTAATCCCCCTTATGTGTGCTGGGAGGCAGTTGAACAGTCTCGGTCCCCTGACACTTATTGTATGGTCTCTTAACGTGCTAGTGACACCCCTGCTTTTCATTGGGGGGATGGTGCATCGTCTGCCAAGTCTTTTGCTTTCGTAGTGAGTGATTTTCGTGTGCAAGTTCGGTACTAGTCCCTCTAGGATTTTCCAGGTGTATATAATCATGTATCTCTCCCTCCTGCGTTCCAGGGAATACAGGTTTAGAAACCTCAAGCGCTCCCAGTAATTGAGGTGTTTTATCTCCGTTATGCGCGCCGTGAAAGTTCTCTGTACATTTTCTAGGTCGGAAAACCTGGGTAGCCACAGCCACTCAAGAGGGAGAGGTTTTTTAGTGCCAGGAAGGAAAAAAAACTGGCAGGAAATGGCAGAAATCGTACACCAAATCCAGTCATTCCTGGAGTGGAACCACAGTCGATGGCCTCCACTCCAAACCAACAGATACAGATACTAATGCCGGAAAAAAAATCCCCCCCCAGTACCAACAATACCACCAGTCCGATAACATTCTTCTTTGCAAATATACAGGGTCTAAAGCCAGCAATAAACAACAAAATACCTTTCATCCGTGGACTGCTTGCAGAGGCAAAGGCAATGTTCGCGGCTTTCACTGAGACCCACATAAAGGATCACTTGGACAACGAAATATGGATCCCAGGTTACAACCTATACAGATGTGACAGAGTGAACAGGCAAAAGGGGGGGGTTGGCCTGTACATTGCAGAGTCACTTGTTTGCACAGAACTGCTTAATGCCTCAAATGACGTAGTGGAAGTTTTAGCAGTAAAGGTCGAGAACCAAAACCTAGTCATTGTGGTAGTCTACAAGCCTCCGGATGCAACATCCCAGCAATTCCAGGAACAGCTGTTAAAAATTGACCACTGTCTGGAAAATCTTCCAGCTCCTGCACCCAACATCTTGCTCCTGGGGGATTTCAACTTAAGGCACCTAAAATGGAGGAATATAGCAAATAATATTGTTGCAGTAATAACACCAGGAGGCAGCTCTGATGAAAACTCACACTCACACGAGCTTTTAAATCTCTGCACAAAATTCAATTTAAACCAGCAAATAATAGAGCCTACTAGACTGGAGAATACACTAGACCTCATCTTCACTAACAATGATGATCTGATAAGAAATGTCACCATATCAAAAACAATATACTCAAATCACAACATAATTGAGGTTCAGACATGTATGCGTGGAGCCCCAGACCGACAAAATGAGACTAGTCACGAGGGAGCATTCACCAAATTCAACTTCAATAACAAAAACATAAAGTGGGACCAAGTAAACCAAGTCCTAACCGATATAAGCTGGGAAGATATACTAAGCAACACAGACCCAAACTTATGCCTAGAACAGATTAACTCGGTGGCACTCGATGTATGCACAAGGCTTATTCCTCTAAGAAAAAGGAGGAGTAGATGTAAAATAGAAAGAGACAGGCGCTCCCTTTACAGGCGACGGAAAAGAATAACAGAGCGGCTAAAAGAGGTCAATATATCAGAAATGCGCAGGGAGACACTGGTCAGAGAAATAGCAAGCATCGAACTTAAGCTAAAAGAATCCTTTAGGAGTCAGGAATCGCGGGAAGAACTAAAAGCCATAAATGAAATCGAAAGAAACCCAAAGTATTTCTTCTCCTATGCCAAATCAAAATCGAGAACAACGTCCAGTATTGGGCCCCTACTTAAACAAGATGGGTCCTACACAGATGACAGCAAGGAAATGAGTGAGCTACTCAAGTCCCAATATGACTCAGTTTTTAGCAAGCCGCTAACCAGACTGAGAGTCGAAGATCAAAATGAATTTTTTATGAGAGAGCCACAAAATTTGATTAACACAAGCCTATCCGATGTTATCCTGACGCCAAATGACTTCGAACAGGCGATAAATGACATGCCCATGCACTCTGCCCCAGGGCCAGACTCATGGAACTCTGTGTTCATCAAGAACTGCAAGAAGCCCCTATCACGAGCCTTTTCCATCCTATGGAGAGGGAGCATGGACACGGGGGTCGTCCCTCAGTTACTAAAAACAACAGACATAGCCCCACTCCACAAAGGGGGCAGTAAAGCAACAGCAAAGAACTACAGACCAATAGCACTAACATCCCATATCATAAAAATCTTTGAAAGGGTCCTAAGAAGCAAGATCACCACCCATCTAGAAACCCATCAGTTACACAACCCAGGGCAACATGGGTTTAGAACAGGTCGCTCCTGTCTGTCTCAACTACTGGATCACTACGACAAGGTCCTAAATGCACTAGAAGACAAAAAGAATGCAGATGTAATATATACAGACTTTGCAAAAGCCTTCGACAAGTGTGACCATGGCGTAATAGCGCACAAAATGCGCGCTAAAGGAATAACAGGAAAAGTTGGTCGATGGATCTATAATTTCCTCACTAACAGAACACAGAGAGTAGTCGTCAACAGAGTAAAGTCCGAGGCAGCTACGGTGAAAAGCTCTGTTCCACAAGGCACAGTACTAGCTCCCATCTTGTTCCTCATCCTCATATCCGACATAGACAAGGATGTCAGCCACAGCACCGTGTCTTCCTTTGCAGATGACACCCGAATCTGCATGACAGTGTCTTCCATTGCAGACACTGCAAGGCTCCAGGCGGACATCAACCAAATCTTTCAGTGGGCTGCAGAAAACAATATGAAGTTCAACGATGAGAAATTTCAATTACTCAGATATGGTAAACATGAGGAAATTAAATCTTCATCAGAGTACAAAACAAATTCTGGCCACAAAATAGAGCGAAACACCAACGTCAAAGACCTGGGAGTGATTATGTCGGAGGATCTCACCTTCAAGGACCATAACATTGTATCAATCGCATCTGCTAGAAAAATGACAGGATGGATAATGAGAACCTTCAAAACTAGGGAGGCCAAGCCCATGATGACACTCTTCAGGTCACTTGTTCTATCTAGGCTGGAATATTGCTGCACTCTAACAGCACCTTTCAAGCACCTTTCAGCACCTTTCATCGAGGACTGTCTTAACTTATTTAAATTGTGGTTCTTAATCTCCCCCAGGATGCCACCCACACCAGTCCATTATCACCCAGGATGCCACCCACACCAGTCCATTATCACCCAGGATGCCACCCACACCAGTCCATTATCACCCAGGATGCCACCCACACCAGTCCATTATCACCCAGGATGCCACCCACACCAGTCCATTATCACCCAGGATGCCACCCACACCAGTCCATTATCACCCAGGATGCCACCCACACCAGTCCATTATCACCCAGGATGCCACCCACACCAGTCCATTATCACCCAGGATGCCACCCACACCAGTCTACTAACACCCAGGATGCCACCCACACCAGTCCATTATCACCCAGGATGCCACCCACACCAGTCGACTAACACCCAGGTACCTATTTACTGCTAGGTGAACAGGACAACAGGTGTAAGGAAACGTGTCGGAATGTTTCCACCCACCGGGAATCGAACCCGGGTCCTCCGTGTGTGAACCGGGAGCTTTAGCCACCAGTAAGTAAATGAGTAAGTAACTAAGTAAGGTAAGTAACTCAGTAAAGTAAGTAACTAAGTAACTTAGTAAAGTAACTAAGTAAAGTAAGTAACTAAGTAAAGTAACTAAGTAACTTAGTAAAGTAACTAAGTAAAGTAAGTAACTAAGTAACTTAGTAAAGTAACTAAGAAAAGTAAGTAACTAAGTAAAGTAAGTAACTAAGTAACTTAGCAAAGTAACTAAGTAAAGTAAGTAACTAAGTAAAGTAAGTAACTAAGTAACTTAGCAAAGTAACTCAGTAAAGTAAGTTTTTAGCAAGCCGCTAACCAGACTGAGAGTCGAAGATCAAAATGAATTTTTTATGAGCCACAAAATTTGGTTAACACAAGCCTATCCGATGTTATCCTGACGCCAAATGACTTCGAACAGGCGATAAATGACATGCCCATGCACTCTGCCCCAGGGCCAGACTCATGGAACTCTGTGTTCATCAAGAACTGCAAGAAGCCCCTATCACGAGCCTTTTCCATCCTATGGAGAGGGAGCATGGACACGGGGGTCGTCCCAGAGTTACTAAAAACAACAGACATAGCCCCACTCCACAAAGGGGGCAGTAAAGCAACAGCAAAGAACTACAGACCAATAGCACTAACATCCCATATCATAAAAATCTTTGAAAGGGTCCTAAGAAGCAAGATCACCACCCATCTAGAAACCCATCAGTTACACAACCCAGGGCAACATGGGTTTAGAACAGGTCGCTCCTGTCTGTCTCAAATATTGGATCACTACGACAAGGTCCTAAATGCACTAGAAGACAAAAAGAATGCAGATGTAATATATACAGACTTTGCAAAAGCCTTCGACAAGTGTGACCATGGCGTAATAGCGCACAAAATGCGTGCTAAAGGAATAACAGGAAAAGTCGGTCGATGGATCTATAATTTCCTCACTAACAGAACACAGATAGTAGTAGTCAACAGAGTAAAGTCCGAGGCAGCTACGGTGAAAAGCTCTGTTCCACAAGGCACAGTACTCGCTCCCATCTTGTTCCTCATCCTCATATCCGACATAGACAAGGATGTCAGCCACAGCATCGTGTCTTCCTTTGCAGATGACACCCGAATCTGCATGACAGTGTCTTCCATTGCAGACACTGCAAGGCTCCAGGCGGACATCAACCAAATCTTTCAGTGGGCTGCAGAAAACAATATGAAGTTCAACGATGAGAAATTTCAATTACTCAGATATGGTAAACATGAGGAAATTAAATCTTCATCAGAGTACAAAACAAATTCTGGCCACAAAATAGAGCGAAACACCAACGTCAAAGACCTGGGAGTGATCATGTCGGAGGATCTCACCTTCAAGGACCATAACATTGTATCAATCGCATCTGCTAGAAAAATGACAGGATGGATAATGAGAACCTTCAAAACTAGGGAGGCCAAGCCCATGATGACACTCTTCAGGTCACTTGTTTTATCTAGGCTGGAATATTGCTGCACACTAACAGCACCTTTCAAGGCAGGTGAAATTGCTGACCTAGAAAATGTACAGAGAACCTTCACGGCGCGCATAACGGAGATAAAACACCTCAATTACTGGGAGCGCTTGAGGTTCCTAAACCTGTATTCCCTGGAACGCAGGAGGGAGAGATACATGATTATATACACCTGGAAAATCCTAGAGGGACTAGTACCGAACTTGCACACGAAAATCACTCACTACGAAAGCAAAAGACTTGGCAGACGATGCACCATCCCCCCAATGAAAAGCAGGGGTGTCACTAGCACGTTAAGAGACCATACAATAAGTGTCAGGGGCCCGAGACTGTTCAACTGCCTCCCAGCACACATAAGGGGGATTACCAACAGACCCCTGGCAGTCTTCAAGCTGGCACTGGACAAGCACCTAAAGTCAGTTCCTGATCAGCCGGGCTGTGGCTCGTACGTTGGTTTGCGTGCAGCCAGCAGCAACAGCCTGGTTGATCAGGCTCTGATCCACCAGGAGGCCTGGTCACAGACCGGGCCGCGGGGGCGTTGACCCCCGGAACTCTCTCCAGGTAAACAGCATCAGCAACACGGCCACTTGATACTGGAGTTCCGCAGGGAAGTGTCCTTGGTCCCCTGCTCTTCCTCATATACATCAATGACCTTCCAAACGTAACCCAACACCTTATGTCATCTCTCACCCTAATCTTGCCCCCCTCAACACCATTGTGAATGAGGAGCTGATTAAAATATCGACTTGGATGACAGCCAATAAACTTACGCTTAACACTGACAAAACCTACTATATTATGTTTGGTAGCAGAGCAGGAGATGCACAAATTAACATTAAGATTGACAACACTCTAATTACCAGAAATAATGGGGGCAAATTCCTAGGCTTATACCTTGACAACAACCTGAATTTCAGCACCCATATCCAGCATATAACCAAAAAAGTATCCGAAACGGTTGGGATCCTCTCCAAGATAAGATACTACGTGCCGCAAAATGCCCTTCTCACACTATACCACTCACTTATTTATCCATACCTCACCTATGCTATTTGTGCTTGGGGATCAACTGCAGCAACACACCTAAAGCCAATAATAACCCAACAAAAAGCTGCAGTAAGAATAATCACTAAATCCCATCCCTGGCAACACCCCCCCCCCCCACTCTTCATAGATCTAAACTTACTCCCTGTTCAGTATATCCACACTTACTACTGTGCAATCTACATCTACAGGACCTTAAACTCTAATATCAACCTTGACCTAAAACGCTTTCTTGATAGTTGTGACAGAACCCACAGGCATAACACCAGACACAAACATCTCTACGACATTCCCGTGTCCGACTAAACCTTTACAAAAATTCAATGTATGTCAAAGGCCCTAAAATCTGGAATACCCTACCTGAGAACTCTAGAACTGCAGACACATTCATCACCTTCAAAACTACCATTAGAAAACATCTTATCTCCCTGATACACCCCGTCAACTAACTACATGAATACCACCTGGTGGTTCACACTTACACTCACTCACCCATTTGACCATAAACAGAAATATTAATCTCAATCTTAAAATAATGAATCCTGTGATACTCCAATACTGAAACTATGTACTGTGCCAAAACAAAAGCATTCACATTGCTAAACTCACAAACTAGTATTTAGTCACTTAGCCATAATACCAACTTACCTCATAATTTGTAATATTTTAAAATAAAGAATTAAACTAAGTCTGCCCGAAATGCCTAGCCATGCTAGGCGTTCTAGTGGTACACTCTGTAATCATTATTTAACTACATGTAAACCACACAACAACCAAATTCTGTAAATTCAACATTGTAATCTTTATAGAGAATAAACTTTGAATTTGAATTGAATTGAAAAGTAAGTAACTAAGTAACTTAGTAAAGTAACTCAGTAAAGTAAGTAACTAAGTAACTTAGTAAAGTAACTCAGTAAAGTAACTAAGTAACTTAGTAAAGTAACTCAGTAAAGTAAGTAGCTAAGTAACTTAGTAAAGTAACTCAGTAAAGTAAGTAACTAAGTAACTTAGTAAAGTAACTCAGTAAAGTAAGTAACTAAGTAACTTAGTAAAGTAACTCAGTAAAGTAACTTAGTAAAGTAACTCAGTAAAGTAACTTAGTAACGTAACTCAGTAAAGTAAGTAACTTAGTAAAGTAAGTAACGAAGTAAAGTAACCAAGTAAAGTAAGTAACTAAGTAAAGTAAGTAACCAAGTAAAGTAAGTAACTAAGTAACCAAGTAAAGTAAGTAACCAAGTAAAGTAAGTAACCAAGTAAAGTAACCAAGTAAAGAAAGTAACGAAGTAAAGTAACCAAGTAAAGTAACTAAGTAACTGAGTAACTTAGTAAAGTAAGTAACGAAGTAAAGTAACCAAGTAAGTAACGAAGTAAAGTAACTAAGTAAAGTAAGTAACCAAGTAAAGTAAGTAAGTAAAAGTAAGTAAGTTTAGGTAGAGGACACAAATACAGTTACATAAATTATCATACATAACAAATATGTAAATTACCCAGAATAACCCCAAAAAAATCAAACAGCAATACAACCTCAACAAAACGAGAAAAAAAAACCCACAAAACAACCCATAAAACGCCAAAAAACCAGATAAAACCCCCAAAAAAACACACAAAAAAAATGGAAACCCAAGTGACACAAGATGGTGCAACACTGAGTTGGAGGAGGACGGCTACACTCCCTCCTTATTATTCCCTTATTTTGTGGCTCCGCTTTATTATTCCGGTGTTATTGGAGGTCCAGTAAAGCGCATGACACTTGCTTCACCAGCTGGGTAAGTGACACACACTTGACATTGCTTTTACTTGCTGTTTTAAGTGGTTTTTTAAAAGTGGTTTGTGGCTCCTTGTGACTCTTGTGACTAAGGTTTTATAATGCACGGCTAAAGCTTTGTGTTAGAACTCCTAGAGTAAGCTTTATATCACATTTAAAGCTTTATGTTAGAACTCCTAGAGTAAGCTTTATAACACATTTAAAGCTTTATGTTAGAACTCCTAGAGTAAGCTTTATAACACATTTAAAGCTTTATGTTAGAACTCCTAGAGTAAGCTTTATAACACATTTAAAGCTTCTTTATGTTAGAACTCCTAGAGTAAGCTTTATAACACATTTAAAGCTTTATGTTAGAACTCCTAGAGTAAGCTTTATAACATTTAAAGCTTTATGTTAGAACTCCTAGAGTAAGCTTTATAACACATTTAAAGCTTAATTTTTGTTAAAACTCCCGAAGTAAGCTTTATAACATCTCTAAAGCTTTGTGTTAAAACTCCTAAAGCTTTGTAACACACATCTAAAGCTTTACTTGTTTTACAACTCCTAATGAAAGCTTTCTAACACACATCTAAAGATTTAATTGTTTTACAACTAACGAAAGCTTTATAACACATCTAAAGCTTTATTTGTGTTACAACTAAAGTAAGCTTTATAACACATCTAAAGCTTTATTTGTTACAACTAAAATAAGCTTTATAACACATCTAAAGCTTTATTTTTGTTACAACACCTAAACTAAGCTTTATAACACATCTAAAGCTTTATTTGTTACATCTCCTAAAGTAAACTTTATAACACATCTGAAGCTTTGTGTTAAATCTTTTAAAGTAAGCTTTATAACACACATCTAAAGCATTATTTCTGTTACAACTCCTAAAGTAAGCTTTATGACATCTAAAGCTTTATTTTTCTTAAACTTCTAAAGTAAACTTTATAACACATCTAAAGCTTTGTTTGTGTTACAACTCTTAAAATAAGCTTTATAACACATCTAAAGTTTTTTTTTGTTAGAACTTGCCCCTAAAGTAAGCTTTTATTAATGGTATACCTAAAATAAGCTTTGTATTAAAACACCTAAAGTAGGCTTGATTCGTGCTAGAACACCTAAAGTAAGCTTTATTTATGTTAAAATACTAAAGTAAGCTTTGTGTTAAAACAGCTAAAGTAGCCTTATTTGTGTTAAAACACAAAATAAGCTTTATTTGTGTTAGAACACCTAATGTAAACTTTGTGTAAGAACACCTAAACTAAGCTTCTGTGAAAACTAAGCTTGTGTGAAAGCACCTAAAGTAAGCTTTATTTGTTAAAACTTCTCATGTAAGCATTATGTTAAAATGCCTGAACTAAGCTTTGTGTTGTAACACCTCTAAAGCTTCATTTGTGTTAGAACACACCTCTAAAGCTTCATTTGTGTTAGAACACCCGGTGGCCTGGTGGCTAAAGCTCCCGCTTCACACACGGAGGGGCCCGGGTTCGATTCCCGGCGGGTGGAAACATTTCGACACGTTTCCTTACACCTGTTGTCCTGTTCACCTAGCAGCAAATAGGTACCTGGGTGTTAGTCGACTGGTGTGGGTCGCATCCTGGGGGACAAGATTAAGGACCCCAATGGAAATAAGTTAGACAGTCCTCGATGACGCACTGACTTTCTTGGGTTATCCTGGGTGGCTAACCCTCCGGGGTTAAAAATCCGAACGAAATCCTATCTATCCTATCCCTAAAGCTTCATTTGTGTTAGAACACATCTCTAAAGCTTCATTTGTTAGAACACACCTCTAAAGCTTCATTTTTGTTAGAACACATTTCTAAAGCTTCATTTGTGTTAGAACATGCCTCTAAAATAGGCCAATACCACCAATACCAATATTTTGACACATTCCTAAATTACATAGTTACATAAGCATGTATAAAGCACATTACAGCTATGGATAACTGATTTTGACAAGATAAGATTTCGTTGGTATTTTTAACCCCAGATTATTAGCCGTCCAGGATAACCCAAGAACGGCAGTGCATCATCGAGGGACTGTCTGTAGTATTTCCATTTTGGTTCCTCTCCAGGTGAACTCCAGGTCCTTCAGTCGTGTCCCCCAGGATGCAACCCACACCAGTTGACTAACACCCAGGTATCTACTTGGTAGGTGAACAGGACAGGTGTAAGGAGACACACCCAGTATTTCCACCCTTGCCAGGGACCCCAATGGAAATAAGTCACTCTGTCTGACTTTTTTGGGTTATCCTAGGTTCTCTACACACATGCTGCTATGTATGATAATTCTATGTAACTGTATTTGTGTATACCTGAATAAATTTACTTACTTACTTACTTACTTACTTAACTACAGACACTGTGTGTGTGAGGCAAGATCGTTGACTACCAGGCCACATCTGTGATGTCATGTTTTAGTGAGGTCTTAGGTCATTAAGTCATGAGTGTCTTATTAATGGTCCAGGATGGACACAACCATTGTTTATTTTCCATTTCCATATTGTTATTTATTTACATTTGATATTAATACTGAAAGCTTGGTATAATTTCAGACGCAAGGATGGCTTTCGTGAAAATTCTTCCAGTACCTCGGTGGGGTTTGCTGGGCTATTGCTTGATCAAAAGTAAGTGTTTAACCTTAATACTAATTGACTTCAAAATTTTCATGATAAACTAAAACTCATTTTGCTCATTTTGGCATGATTCACTATTACTTTGCTAACTTAAATTATTAATTAAACAGTTTTATGTTATATGAGAAACAATAAGATATTTAAGAGGCAAAACTAACCTAAATGACTACAGGCAATTTTTTTTAACACCGCCATTTTTCATCGAAGCCAAGTGACTCAAAGAAGGAATTACATCACCATCACTCATCAACGGGGCAATCTATAGTATTTTTAAATATACTGTGGTTGAAATTATTTAATACACAATTAGCTTAAAATATTAAACATGGAATTGACATATTTGATATAAATTTATAGTTCATTTATTTATTTATTTATTTAAAAATTTGAGCACACATACAGAGGTACAAAAAATACAGATAAGAGCAGCATGCCAAAGCCACTTATACTATGCATAGCATTACGGGCTGGCTTAAAATTAACTTAAGATGAACTAAGCAATGATGACATCAGTGATAAAACTTTAATGTATACAGATTACTATAAAGCACAAGTGAGTATTACAAAGACAGGTCATATGGTTGTATGCATTGTTGTACATTCAGTAGAATGGAGTATTCTGTTAGGTAGTGTATTTAAAAAATAATAAAGTTAGATTGGGTTTTAGGTTTAACATTTATGTGATATAATTGTGAGAAACATTTAAGATATACAATTTATAAGGTTCAGTTATTCAGTATTTATTTGGTTTTGGGTGAGTAAGTGATCTTTGAGAAGAGACTTGAATTTATAAACAGGTAGTGTTTCTTTTATATTTTATATTTTATATTTTATAAATTATCTTCATGTAATTAGTTGTAAATGATCAAAGTTAATGTATGTAAGGTGCATAATATTGTATGCAAGTAGAATACATATGCAAAATAAGTTAAAGTTCATATATTCTGTTTCTTATAGTACAGTGGAACCTCAAATTTCGAACTTAATCCGTTTCAGGAGCTAGTTCTAAATTCAAAAAGTCTGAAAATCGAAGCAATATTTCCCATAAGAAATAATGGAAATACAATTAATCTGTTTCAGAAACCCAAAAATATTCACAAAAAAGAAAAAATACATTTTATAGAGATTAATTACAGTTTTACACACATACAACAAATAATATAGTCTTTAATTATGTATATACAGTGGACCCCCGCATAACGATCACCTCCGAATGCGACCAATTATGTAAGTGTATTTATGTAAGTGCGTTTGTACGTGTATGTTTGGGGGTCTGAAATGGACTAATCTACTTCACAATATTTCTTATGGGAACAAATTCGGTCAGTACTGGCACCTGAACATACTTCTGGAGTGAAAAAATATCATTAACCGGGGGTCCACTGTAATTATAAAATAAATATTTTTTTTCGCCCTGCCTCGGTGGGAGACAGCCGACTTGTTAAAAAAAAAAATTTTACTTGCCTTTATTGAAGATTGGTGATGACATCTGGAAGATAGGGAGGAAGAGAGGGGGAGTTGGGGTTAGTGTTTGGAAAGAGAATCCCCCTCCATGAGGACTTCCGGTATCAAAGCCCTCTCTGGGGTTACTTCCCTTCTCTGTATTTTAATGCCACTAGGACCAGGTTGAGAGTCACTGGACCCCTGTCTCACAAAATAACTGTCTACAGTCCTCTGTTTTTGTCTCACAAAATAACTCCACAGTCGTCTGTCTCACAAAATAACTCCACAGTCATCTGTTTTTGTCTCAAAATAACTCCAGTCTGTTTTTGTCTCACAAATTAACTCCACAGTTGTCTGTTTCTGTCTCATAAAATAACTCCACAGTCGTCTGTTTCTGTCTCATAAAATAACTCCACAGTCGTCTGTTTCTGTCTCACAAAATAACTCCACAGTCGTCTGTTTCTGTCTCACAAAATAACTGTCCACAGTCATTTGTTTCTGTCTCACAAAATAACTGTCCACAGTCCTCTGTACATCCTGGCAAGCTCAACAAGTCTCACACCACTCTCATACTTCTGTATTATTTCCTTCTTCACATCTATGGTGTTTCTCACTTTCTTTACCACAGGGGTACCACTAGCAAGTTTCTTTTGGCCCATGGTAGCTTATTTCACAGTCCCACAAGCACTAAACACAACGAAATAATCGTAAAATGTATGAATGAGAGCGCAGGTTAGTGTTCACTCAGGCATAAACAAAGCTGGACTGGCTCATGGCGCCTGCGCGGGGACGTGGACAGAGCAGGCCGGCGGAAAGGTCCCGTACCTGGCGGCCCGAAAATAGGGGCACGTTTGATAATAGGCACACTGTTTGCTCGAAAAAAGGGTCCTATTTTCGAAACGTTCGATATGTGATACGTTCGATTTTTGAGGTTCCACTGTACATCAGACTAGTTCATATATGTCATCCTATCTTTGTACCTTGAAGCACAATGCTAGCATAGTTGGCTCTCAAATAAACTCACTGTGGGTTGAATCTTGGGTGGGGAGAGATTCATAGGCTCTCATTACAGTGCTTTCATTGCTCTTGTTACTTAGCAGTAAATAGATAACTTAAATCTTGGAATTCATCGATTTTTTTTAGTCACCTCCTGGTGAGGACCTAAACAGAACAGCAGTGGAAAAAAGCACTTATCTTGGTTTTGTTGGTTTATCATGGGCTTTATCCTTTCAGGAATGCCAGTCTGAATAACCATCATTTTCTATTACCTGCTTCCGTACTGTTGTGATGTGGCATAGTCATGGCTTCCACAATATACGTATTTAAAACACCCAATTCAGTCTTCCACTAAGCATTCACTTACATTAACATTCTTTGCCACAGTGATCCTTCAGTATCTTCTGAATCAATCACTATGCATAAATTCCAACATGACAAACCCACTTAAAATGTGGCAAATAAACCTAATACAGTGGACCCCCGCATAACGATTACCTCCGAATGTGACCAATTATGTAAGTGTATTTATGTAAGTGCGTTTGTACGTGTATGTTTGGGGGTCTGAAATGGACTAATCTACTTCACAATATTTCTTATGGGAACAAATTCGGTCAGTACTGGCACCTGAACATACTTCTGGAGTGAAAAAATATCGTTAACCGGGGGTCCACTGTAATAATAATCATAATAATAATAATAATTTTTATTTCAGCATGATACATGTTTATACAAAGGAGTATAACAGTTGGGTGTACATGCCAAAAGCCCCTTTATATGCAGAGCATTTCAGGCAAACTTAAGACTGTGAAGGTTTACTAAGCCCTCTAAGATCTTAAGTAGGTACAGTGGACCCTCGACCAATGATGGCATCGATTAATGATAAATCCGACTAGCGATGCACTCTAACGCAAAATTTTTGCCTCGACTAGCGCTAAAAAACTCGACCAACACTATTCGTTCCATCTGAGACGCGTCCACTTCTGGCCAGTGTTTACAAGCCAGCCAGCCACCGTGGTCGCTTCCAAGCATACAATCGGAACATTTCATATTATCACAGCCTTTTTAGTGATTGCACCTGCAAAATAAGTCACCATGGGCCCCAAAAAAGCTTCTAGTGCCAACCCTACAGCAAAAAGGGTGAGAATTACTATGGATATGAAGAAAGAGATCATTGCTAAGTATGAAAGTGGAGTGCGTGTCTTCGAGCTGGCCAGGTTGTACACAAAACCCCAATCAACCATCGCTACTATTGTGGCCAAGAAAACGGCAATCAAGGAAGCTGTTCTTGCCAAAGGTGCAACTATGTTTTCGAAACTGAGATCGCAAGTACTCGAAGATGTTGAGAGACTGTTATTGGTGTGGATAAACGAAAAACAGATAGCAGGAGATAGCATCTCTCAAGCGATCATATGTGAAAAGGCTAGGAAGTTGCATGACTATTTAATTAAAAAAATGCCAGCAACTAGTGGTGATGTGAGTGAATTTAAGGCCAGCAAAGGTTGGTTTGAGAGATTTAAAGGGAAGGGAAGTAACCCTGGAAAAGGACTTGCCACCTCAAGTCCTCATGGAAGGGGATTCCCCTTCTAAACACTAAAACCATCCAGTCTCCCCTCCTCCCAACCCATCAATCATCACCAGATCTTCAATAAAGGTAAGTGTCATGTAACTATGCATGTCTTCTTCAGTTTGTGTGTATTAAAATTAATATTTCATGTGGTAAAAACAATTTTTTTTCATACTTTGGGGTGTCATACACAGATTAATTTGATTTCCATTATTTCTTATGGGGAAAATTAACTTGACTAACGATAATTTTGACTAACGATGAGCTCTAAGGAATGGATTAATAGCGTTAGACGAGGGTCCACTGTATTACCAAGGCTGTCTCCTCCTTAGGAAAATTAATGAATGGGAAAAGAATAATAACGTACAAATATAAACACTTTGTTAGAACTGAAAATATAAAACATTTAAATATGAACTTTTATCCTACTTGAAAGAGAATGAAAAATGAAATATAAAATGATATTTGAATTCAACGCTTATATGTACAGTTAGACTGGGGTATCTAGTTGATGTTGTTGACACTGTGCATTGTAGAAATTATAGCCGTTGCTGATGATGGGGGGGGGGTCACAGCTGTTGAGTGACAACCCAACGACTATTCAGCCACTGTATCTCTAGCCTTGAATGATCCGTCAAGATGATAGGAATGCAGGTCTTTCACCACTGCAAAGATGAGGGGTAGTTGCCTGGGGTTGGCTACACTCGGGTACGTAGATCAAGGGTGACGTCCAAGAACCAAAGTGAGGGTCATCTGCTTCAGCACTGTCTCTGTAGTTGCAAGATGACCCAAGCTGACATTCCAAAAGTTGTGTTGGGAGCTGTGAGTCAAGTGATTATCCATTTGGTCAGAGCCCCACACATCACCTTTCCGGGTGGAGGCAAAAGGAGGGGGGGTAGCGGGAGTTAGACACTGACCCTACCTTAACAAGCAGACTGGCAATCAAACTATTGTCACCATATATTCACTCGCTACTCCTATCTGTTGAACTTTTCCCTCACAAAGACTAGCTTAAGATTAATAAGGCAATAACAGTGCAAAATTGTACGTATGTTCATTAGGTGAGTTACATTGAATACAAGAAAACTGAATATTCTATTAGGTTATGCAATATGGCTTTAATAAGTTTGGTAGAGAAGACTTACAGTTTTGATTAACTAACCTTAGGTGGACACAATGGAATAATTAACATTACATTTGAGTTGAATACAGGTATTGAGAGTAAGCATATATTGATTATAAAGATTTACCTATGCACATATTGTTTTTTACATATTTATGATGGGCTAGGATTGGTTAAGGAGATAAGGTGTTTTTTTAACTGTAGTTTTAAAAATGCTAGCTGAGCCATTGGTTCTGGAGATTTCTGGCAGAGTTCCAGTGAGGGATATTTGATTCAAGAATCTGGCCCTGACCATTTCTTGGATTGAATAACCTTAATTTTTAAAGGGGTGGAGGGGTAAGCCAGTAGAAGGCCTTGGTTGGGTGACCAAATAGTCTTCTTTAATCACTAGTTTAGCCTCAGTGAATTTCATGAAGTGTCCAACATCGTCCCTATGTTGAACACACGCAGTTTTAAGACATTTAAGACAGCGAAAGTGCATAGAAGCTGCCCTAATTGCTGTCAGTAACACTGACAATCAATTAGATATCCATCAAAAGTCCAGTAGTTACAGTATCTCAAAATTGCTAACCAACGGGATATTACTCTTTCTGGAGATAGCTGTAATATGTCAACAAGTTCCTCTCTAACCCAACCCATCTCACCACATTAGTTCCACTACTACTACTACTACCTCTTTCCATGCTACATTCCACCTGACTCCTGCCACTATATATACTCGTGTTCTTAGTTATCTCTGTATTAGGACTGAAGAAGCAACTCGTGGCGAAACGTTTCCTTTAATAAATGTCCTGAACTGTGCATAAGTGTCTTTTTCCACTTCTTGTTAGTATCATCATACCATTTCTTCAATCCAATTCACCCAACCCTTTGTATTGTGGTTTCTATGCTATGTAGTGTCAGGTTAGGCTAGGTTGGGTGTATGCACCTAGACACATGAGAATTAGGAAATGTTCAGCTAGTCTTTGTGCATAAAATGTTGGCATTTTTTAAATGGTTTAAAAAATAATATATTTTTATCACAATTTTATTGTAGGTTTGATCATTTTTAATCATTTCAAATTTTCAGCCGATGTAATACAGTTGGTGGATCTAGAGTGTGTGTCAACGCAGGTGACCATTCGTGGGTTTGTAGCACAAGTGAATGCTAAACTAACATACCATAACTCCAGCTCCGAGGCCCTGCAGGTAAAGCACGCTCATGATGTTCATCTCTTAATGGACAGCTGTACAGAGTTCCTGACCTATGAACACTTGAATTTTAATGATCCAGACATACCAGTGAGAACCAAACTGATAATTTCTTAACAGTGACACCACTGATAATGTCTTAACAGTGACTCTGCTATCTCAACAGTGACATACATATATATTAGTGTCTTGCTAGTTACAGTACTATACAATACAGTTTTTATTTCTTCATGGTACAAAAAATATACTTTACATACAATAAAACATTGGTAGGCACAAAAGAAAGCCACTAATATGCAATTCATTTCAGGCAAACTAATCCTAATGCTTCAATGTTGCTTCAGATCTTGACACAAATTATTAAGTAGGACTTCTTATACTACTGTTAATTACAATTATAAATACACTAGGAAAAGTAGCTAATGAACAAATGGTGTGTCAGACCACTACTGATGATAGTTTGAGATGAATGTTATTTGCAACATTAGTTCCATCTATAGCAAAGAAATTACAGTGGACCCCCGACTTACGATATTAATTCATTCCAGAAGTCTGTTCGGGTGCCGTTACTGAACGAATTTGTTCCCATAAGGAATATTGTAAATTAGATTAGTTCGTTTCAGGCCACCAAAAATACACTTACAAAAGCACTTACAAAAATACACTTACAAAAGCACTTACAAAAATACACTTACATAATTGTTCGAGATGGGAGCTGATCGGAAGGCGGGGGTCCACTGTATTAAGTTTGAAGTTTCGATAGTATTATATATTATTTCAAACTTATTCAGTGATCTTCAGTTTTTTGGAGGGATTGAATAGAGATGGTGGAAATATAACAAGTTACATAGTTACAATAGAAATACAGTGGGACAAGATGTGTTAGAACATGGCTGATAATCTCTTAACAGTAACACTGTAACAATTTTTCATTCAATGATAATTTCAAGATCACAAAAATTGTTGGTAGGAACTCTGGGAAAACAGTTTGTTTCTAAGTTGAACCTCCGGTAGTCAAGTCATTCCTAAGTATGCAGCCCCGTATGTAGGAAACATGACTTATTGGCCTATTTCTTTTTTTTTTTACTCATTAAAGCAAGATAATATTTTAAACAACTTCTGCGTGAAACTGTGGTCTGTGGTTATAGTACAGTATTGTGACTTTACTATCAGTCCTTTACTCAGAAGCATTATCATCATGAGGTGGCCCGGTGGTCTGGAGGTGGCCCGGTGGTCTGGAGGTGGCCCGGTGGTCTGGAGGTGGCCCGGTGGTCTGGAGGTGGCCCGGTGGTCTGGTGGTGGCCCGGTGGTCTGGTGGTGGCCCGGTGGTCTGGAGGTGGCCCGGTGGTCTGGTGGTGGCCCGGTGGTCTGGAGGTGGCCCGGTGGTCTGGAGGTGGCCCGGTGGTCTGGAGGTGGCCCGGTGGTCTGGTGGTGGCCCGGTGGTCTGGAGGTGGCCCGGTGGTCTGGAGGTGGCCCGGTGGTCTGGAGGTGGCCCGGTGGTCTGGAGGTGGCCCGGTGGTCTGGTGGCTAAAGCTCCCGCTTCACACACGGAGGGCCAGGGTTCGATTCCCGGCGGGTGGAAATTCCGACACGTTTCCTTACACCTATTGTCCTGTTCACCTAGCAGCAAATAGGTACCTGGGTGTTAGTCGACTGGTGTGGGTCGCATCCTGGGGGACAAGATTAAGGACCCCAATGGAAATAAGTTAGACAGTCCTCGATGACGCACTGACTTTCTTGGGTTATCCTGGGTGGCTAACCCTCCGGGGTTAAAAATCCGAACGAAATCTTATCTTATCTTATCTAAATAGAGAGATGATGAGAAAATATATCGGTGACACCTCCTTTGATTGCTGCGATGCAGTCAGTGTATATTCTGTTGATATTCATTTTTCAAAAAAATTATTGAAAAAATTTGATTGTAAAATTGCATGGTTAAATAAATTTTCTATAGATTCCTTTTATTATTACATTTAATCATAATTAGCATTTGAACATGATAGGTAAAAATCATAAAATAGAATTACAGTGAACCCCCGCTTAACGATCACCTCCAAATGCGACCTATTATGTAAGTGTATTTATGTGAGTGCGTTTGTACGTGTATTTTTGGGGGTCTGAAATGGACTAATCTACTTCACAATATTCCTTATGGGAAAAAATTCGGTCAGTACTGGCACCTGAACATACTACTGGAATGAAAAAAGTTCGTTAACCGGGGGTCCACTGTATATAGTATAATGTAGACAATGTGTAATGGAGATATTATAGTCAGCAATTGAATGAATGATGGTGAATGTGTTATCTTTTTTTGGTCACCCTGCATTTGTGGGAAGCAGCAGCTGTGTGGGATATTGGCTGTTTGGAATGACATCTTAACTGTTGTATCTGAGCATCTCTGCAAAGACAGTGATTATGTGTAGATGATGGTGTGAGAGTTTCTTTTTTTTGGGTCACCCTGTGGAGAAAATTCTCCAGTAAAGGGGGTATCTTTCAGCCCCCACCCTCAGCCCTCTTAGGGACTTAGCCCTCCCGGAAGGGGCTAGTGGACTCTTCCTTCCTCGCAAACAGTTTTATGAGGAATACATGTATATACTATAGTGTTGTGAGGCACGCCTTCCTCTCCTCGCTAGAGTTTCTGATTAACTAAACAACTAGGTTAATTAAGGGAAAACCAGCACCCCACTTTATCTACAAGTTGGGACATTATGAATTTAGTCTATAGCTAGGTATCTGATATCTGAGATTTCTGAGTGCCTTTGCAAAGACAGTGATTATATACGAGTGAGGTGAAAGTGTTGAATGATGATGAAAGTATTTTATTTTTGGGGATTTTCTTTCTTTTTGGGTCACCCTGCCTCAGTGGGAGACAACCGACATGTTAAAAAAAAAAAAAGCTAGATAACAAGAAACCTACCCTCTTGTATTGAATAATGTTGCAATGTGTAGTATGGAAGAGATATAAAACTGAACTCAGCGATTCTTTTGTGGGGACGATGAACTGGTGGGCACTTGGGCAGGGCGACAAGCTAGGTTGAATTCAGATATCAGAGCATGGACACGTCACAAATCTCCTGCTGAGAACAAAGAAAATAATGACTTTGTGAGGTAAACTCTGAAATACTGCCAATGTGTGCTAGGAAAACTAGTGTTAAAAAGAAACATGAGTGTATAATCTGTGGTATAATCCTGATAAAGTGTAAAGTTTGTGTCACGGTATGCTTTCAAGTGTTTTGAACAAAGGGACAAGATATCACCCTATCGCGTAAAGAATGACCGAAGTGACTCCCAATCAAAGAGTGAGGACATAACTGTGCATCTGTAGCAGCCTACTCAGAACATCAGTACTGGAGGGTCACACCTCCCCTGCAGCAAATTAGGGAAAATTGGGTCAGTTACAATATCCAGGTAAATCCAGCCATACCCACATCTAATTACATTAGTTGCAGCTTATAGGTAGAGGTGAGATTTGACTGGAATTACCAAGAGATCATTTGACACGTGGGTGATTCACCCAAACCTAAGTGAGTACCACTGCGCATTTCAGATGATAGTGAAATGCTGAGATATACGCTCCTTTGGGGCAAATTATATGAATAACAAACTTGTTAATCAACAGCCACTATGGACACTAATACGACGCTTCGAAGGGATTTCCAGGGAGAGGCTGCTGGAAATTGTGCTGTTAAAAAATAAGTAGCACTTGTCTTATATTTGTTTCATGCAGGAAAGTGTATGTACTTATCTAACCAGTTCTCCACACCCAGCCTTGGCGGGAGACGGCTGATGTGTTGAAAAAAAAAAACTAGAGATGTTTTATTTTTATTGAGTTGTACTAGGATGCCATATGAGATTTGTACAGAGGGTCTATGTTGTTGATTCCAGGTCCCCCAGACGAAGGGTTGCAACTTGGTCACTGTTTAAATTCCATGTATTTATTATGTATTTTTGGCACACACACACTGAGCTTTACTTGATTTGATTGATCATTACAGGTTCATTACCGACTTCCAGTGGATGAAAGTGCTGCTGTGTATAAATTTGAAGCTCGCTTGGATGGACGAATAATTTACACACAGTGCATGGAAAAGAAAAAGGTATATTACAAATCTATGATTTTTATGCTAAATTTGTTGACCTTAAGACTTATTATTACAATGATAAGGAGGATGTTGGAGTGTGAGCAGGGTAATATTTAGTGAAGGGATTCAGGGAAACCGGTTATTTTTATATAGCCGGACTTGAGGTCTGGAAATGGGAAGTACAATGCCTGCACTTTAAAGGAGGGGTTTGAGATATTGGCAGTTTGGAGGGATGTGTAATAGGACGGTATATATATAATTGGGACCCTGATATTGTAATTATTTCAGGTTACTTTTTATATTGTATCTTTATATATGCTTCTAAACTGTTGTGTCTGTGTGCCTCGGCAAAAACAGTGATTATGTACGAGTGAGGTGAAATTGTTGAATGATGATGAAAGAATTTTTGTTTTGGGGATTTTCTTTCTCTTTGGATCACCCTGCCTATGTGGGAGATGGCCGACTTGTTGAAAAAAAAAAAAAAAAAAGAGGCACTAAATTTGTAGGGATCATATAGCTTTTGGTAAATGAAAGGCAATCAGGCTTGATCAGAGGAATGAGGGAGAAGGTACAATTCCTTGGATCATGATTGTCTGTCAATGGCATATAGCCGTTACAGTGTCACGGCTTAGCAATGTTAAAGTCACTGATGCCTCCTCCTTGTTCAAACCCTTGGCTCACCCCTGGGCTTGCCCATGGGGTTAAGATGAATGGGAAAAATGCATCTGTTGTTTGGGCTGACAGACGAGGAAGCAGGAGGGGAGGGAAGTATTTATCTTTTATCTGAAGCAAGGTAGTCAACTTACAATTTCTATGACCAGGATCCCTTGACCTCAGCAAAGAATTCCCTTTAAGTGTACATAAGCATAATGATTTTTTTTTTTTTTTTTTTTTTTTTTTCAACAAGTCGGCCGTCTCCCACCGAGGCAGGGTGACCCAAAAAAGAAAGAAAATCCCCAAAAAGAAAATACTTTCATCATCATTCAACACTTTCACCACACTCGCACATTATCACTGTTTTTGCAGAGGTGCTCAGAATACAACAGTCTAGAAGCATACACATATAAAGATACACAACATATCCCTCCAAACTGCCAATATCCCAAACCCCTCCTTTAAAGTGCAGGCATTGTACTTCCCATTTCCAGGACTCAAGTCCGACTATATGAAAATAACCGGTTTCCCTGAATCCCTTCACTAAATATTACCCTGCTCACACTCCAACAGATCGTCAGGTCCCAAGTACCATTCGTCTCCATTCACTCCTATCTAACACGCTCACGCACGCTTGCTGGAAGTCCAAGCCCCTTACCCACAAAACTTCCTTTACCCCCTCTCTCCAACCCTTTCGAGGATGACCCCTACCCCGCCTTCCTTCCCCTATAGATTTATATGCTTTCCATGTCATTCTACTTTGATCCATTCTCTCTAAATGACCAAATCACCTCAACAACCCCTCTTCTGCCCTCTGACTAATACTTTTATTAACTCCACACCTTCTCCTAATTTCCACACTCCGAATTTTCTGCATAATATTTACACCACACATTGCCCTTAAACAGGACATCTCCACTGCCTCCAACCGTCTAGGTAAACAGTTTTTTAGGATTATTTATGACATTACCTGGAGAGGGAGTATACCTGAGGAGGGTTTCAGGGGCCAGTGTCCCCGTGGCCTGGTCTGGCCCTATTGTTATTCATGGATTTTTACAACCTTTGGTTTTATGTACTCACAAACCTTTTTGTGCTTTTTAAACTTTATGTTATAATTGTCGTTATTGTATTTGGCAGGCAGAAAAAGTGTACAAAGAGGCTGTGAGTGCTGGAAAAACAGCAGTGTTGGCTCGACAAGATGAAAATGCTTCAGATGTGTTGCATCTGAACCTTGGCAACCTCCCTGCAGGTCAGTTATCTTTCAGACAAACAGTTTTATTTACCCAAAAATCCAACTAATGTTCAGTATTTTGCATGACATTGTACATTTTTGAAAAGTCTCTGGTTATGCACAGCATTTCAGACAAAGTTTACTCTTTAGTTAACACCTGTGCTACATGCATTATACCAAACATTACATCTATGTTACACAAAATATATATCAGACATTAGAGGTTCTCTTACTTCATGGGGTGCACAATATTTATGCATATTTGCTTTTATTGGATGTCTTTGTTGTTAATTCTGTATATGCAATATAAGTTTTCTCTGTGCTACTTGTACAGTTCACAAAATATGTTGAAGAGTCTTCTATGTTAACAAATATTTATGATCTAATTGAGTTTAGCACATCTGTCATATATCTGGAACACATTGCAGCATTAAACGAGAGACACAAAAAAAAATACTGTTAAGAATTTGCAAAACTCTTTACTTTGTTTAGTTAAATATGTATATTTATACAAAGTAAAGTCCGTGGGAAAGTGGAAAAGAATTCTCTTTCTGTAAGCTGTGTGTGTTGTAAGAGGTGACTAAAGTACCGGGAGCAAGGGGCTAGTAATCCCTTCTCCTGTAGAAATGACTACTTCAGTGAAATATGGCCAGTGTGATAAAAAAAAAGGATAACGTATATGCTATATTTCAGGCTCAAAAGCTGAACTGACCATCAGCCTTGTGATGGAGCTGAAAGTACAGGTTGATGGCGGAGTGAAGTTTGTGCTGCCAACAGTTCTCAACCCTCGGTATAGCCCCTCATTGATTACAGATGTCAGTGGTAAGAACAAGCTGTACACTTTTCTTATAAATATTGAATTTTACTTGTATCATTCAGAAATAACTTGTTTGAAATAAGTAGTCAAAAGATTGGTAGACCTGGGGTTAAAACAACAATAAATTGATCCCTGTCATTTACTTGTGATGGGCTGAGTGTTACCCCTGCTGCCCAGCTGGAAGCCAAGCTTCTCTGTATTTTAATCATTCAGTACATAAGCCATTGGGTCAGCTGGCTTTAACAAGATTCATCCAATTAGATTTATTTCTATACACCATAGAGAAGTGAGCATGGGTCACACTGTGACCACGAATACAAGTTTTTATAGATGAATATCCCACCAGCGTGCCTGTGGTGAACTCTAGCTAGAGTTCACCACAGGAGACTTGAGGTAGAGCTCACCACAGCTACCTGGTGTGGGATTCATTTGTAAATATGTATTTGCATTTGTGGTCACAGTAGTGGCCCATGCTAACTTCCCTATGGTGTGTAGAAATATACCTAGTTGGATGAGTTTTACGCACTGGCCCGGAGTTGTAGGACACACCTCCCATGGTTTCAAACCCCACCAATTCCATGGTTTAATCATTCAGGTTGTTGTTTGCAGCCTGCATACTCAGTTGGTTAATCATCTGTACAAAATTTTGCACTGTGTAAATAATTAGTAGTTTCCTTGTAAAGCGTTTTACTTGTGTTTCCGCTATATTGGGGTCAGTCCTTCATGTATTTTCCACTTTTAGCATATGAGAGAAGTCTCATGGCTTTGTTACTTAGGGTCCAATAAACACTGCATTCTTTGAGGCAACCTCAATACTTTAGATTCTCTGCTAATTTTCAGCATTCATTCAAGGATCCCTGTTTATTTGAAGTTTTCTAGCTCTAATATCTCACCTGGTTTAAAAGGGAAGATGTTAATACAGAAGAGTATTTTTATGAGTGAAAGTAGCTTTTGTTTGTAAGGCTCTTCTCTGCCCTAAAGTCATTTGTTATTATTTTCAGCTCTCCTCTTTTGAGATGCTGATTGCTCCATTTATGGAAAAAAGTTTATTTATATATATATTATAAATCTCCTAGGTAGTAGGTTGGTAGACAGCAACCGCCCAGGGAGGTACTACCATCCTGCCAAGTGAATGTAAAATGAAAGCCTGTAATTGTTTTACATGATGGTAGGATTGCTGGTGTCCATTTTTCTGTCTCGTAAACATGCAAGGTTTCAGGTACGTCTTGCTACTTCTACTTACACTTAGGTCACACTACACATACATGTACAAGCATATATATACACACCCCTCTGGGTTTTCTTCCATTTTTCTTACTAGTTGTTGTTCTTGTTTATTTCCTCTTATCTCCATGGGAAAGTGGAACAGAATTCTTCCTCCGTAAGCCATGTGTGTTGTAGGAGGCGACTAAAATGCCAGGAGCAAGGGGCTAGTAACCCCTTCTTCTGTATAAATTACTAAATTTAAAAAGAGAAACTTTTGTTTTTCTTTTTGAGCCACCCTGCCTCGGTGGGATACGGCCGGTTTGTTGAAAGAAAAAGAAATATTATAAATCTATCCATTTTGTTCAGTGTATCAGCCATCCCACACCAAGGCAGAGTGACCTAAACAGAAAACAAAAATTTTTCTTTTTACATGTAGTAATATCTTTCTTTCCTTCTTTCAACACACCGGCCGTATCCCACCGAGGTGGGGTGGCCCAAAAGGAAAAACGAAAGTTTCTCCTTTTACATTTAGTAATATATACAGGAGAAGAGGTTACTAGCCCCTTGCTCCCAGCATTTTAGTCGCCTCTTACAACACACATGGCTTACGGAGGAAGAATTCTGTTCCACTTCCCCATGGAGGTAAGAGGAAATAAACAAGAACAAGAACTAGTAAGAAAAATGGAAGAAAACCCAGAGGGGTGTGTATATACATATATGCTTGTACATGTATGTGTAGTATGACCTAAGTGTAAGTAGAAGTAGCAAGATGCACCTGAAATCTTGTATGTTTATGAGACAGAAAAATGGACACCAGCAATCCTACCATCATGTAAAACAATTACAGGTTTCCGTTTTACACTCACTTGGCAGGACGGTAGTACCTCCCTGGGTGGTTGCTGTCTACCAACCTACTACCTAGGGTAGTAATATCTATTCGTTTATATGTACCATATATTTTTTTTTTGCTGTATCAATTGTATTTTTATATTCTCTCATATATAAATCACATAAACATTAAAAACTGTATTTCTTTGGTTTATGCAAATAGCTCCAGGTTTTGGCAGTGATGTTCATATAGCAAGGATAGTTACTGTACCCAAAGCATATGTCATTGATATCAAGTGTGACATAACAGGAGGTCACGATATAGGGCGAGTCATCTCGCACACTGATTCTCTCAATGTCGCCATTAGTGATGATCTCAAATCTGCACAAGTGAGTTTTCTAACTTTTATGAAATGTTTCAATGCACTGTATTCAAGATATATATTTATAAAGGAGCACACAAGTGCTCATATACATAAATTAAATTACTAGTTTATATCAAGTGAATTTTTGGTCCATGAAGATTATTATTATTGTAGTGGTGATACTATAGTAATGATACTGTACAAGGGGAAGAGGAAACAATCAAGTTCAGTCAAAGGTAAGGAATGATAGGCCTATTTTCTTGGATCAAGAGCCCCTCACTGGCATATAGACCATTCCCTTTAGAAATGTTGCAGAAATTTTTTTGTTTAAGTACAATACACTGTACAGTGGAACCTTGGCTTATGAATTTAATCCTTTCTGTGACCTTGTTTGTATCCTGATTTGTTCGTATTCTGAGTCAATTTCCCTCATTTAAATTAATTGAAATGCAATTAATAAATTCCAGCCTCTAAGGAGGCATGACAAAATAATGCTAATATCAACTCTACAGCTTAGTTCTTTCTTTCAACACACTGGCCGTATCCCACCAAGGCACGGGGTGGCCCAAAAGAAAAAATGACAGTTTTTCTTTTTACATATAGTAATATATACAGGAGAAGAGGTTACTAGCCCCTTGCTCCTGGCATGTTAGTCGCCTCTTACAACACGCGTGGCTTACGGAGGAAGAATTCTGTTCCGCTTCCCCATGGAGATAAGAGGAAATAAACAAGAATAAGAACTAGAAAGAAAATAGAAGAAAACTCAATGGGGTGTGTGTATATATATGCTTGTACAGTGGACCCCCGGTATTCGATATTAATCCATTCCTGAGAGCTCATCGAATACCGATAATATCGAAAACCGAATCAATTTTCCTCATAAGAAATAATGGAAATCAAATTAATCCGTGCAAGACACCCAAAAGTATGAAAAAAAAATTTTACTACATGGAATATTAAGTTTAATGCAATAGAATAATAATAAAATAATTGACACTTACCTTTAATGAAGATCTGGTGATGATTGATGGGATGGGAGGAGGGGAGAGGTGTTAGTGTTTAGAAGGGGAATCCCCTTCCATTAGGACTTGAGGTAGCAAGTCCTTTTCCGGGGTTACTTCCCTTCTTCTTTTAATGCCACTAGGACCAGCTTCAGAGTCACTGGATTTCTGTCGCACAACATATCTGTCCATAGTGGCCTGTACCTTCCGTTCCTTTATGGCATCCCTAAAGTGTTTCACAACATTGTTAGTGTAATAGTCACCAGCACGGCTTGCAATAGCTGTGTTAGGGTGATTGTCATCCAAAAAGGTTTGCACTTTAAGCCACATTGCACACATTTCCTTAATCTTTGAAGTAGGCAACTTCTTCAATTTCTCTATCCCCTCCTCCGAAGCAGTTTCCTCAGGTCTGCCCTCTTGCTGTTGAAGATGATCTATCAGCTCATCAGTGGTTAGTTCTTCACTGTCCTCCTCCACCAACTCTTCCACATCCTCCCCACTAACCTCCAACCCCAAGGACTTCCCCAATGCCACAATGGATTCCTCAACTGGCATAGGATTCTCAGGGTTAGCCTCAAATCCTTCAAAATCCCTTTTGTCTATACATTCTGGCCACAGTTTCTTCCAAGCAGAGTTCAAGGTCCTCTTAGTCACTCCCTCCCAAGCCGTACCTATCAGGTTTATACAATTGAGGATATTAAAGTGATCCTTCCAAAGCTCTTTTAGAGTCAGTTGAGTTTCTGTGGTCACTATAAAGCACTTTTGAAACATAGCTTTTGTGTACAGTTTCTTGAAGTTGGAAATGACCTGCTGGTCCATGGACTGCAGGAGAGGAGTGGTATTAGGAGGCAAAAACTTGACCTTAATGAAGCTCATGTCCCCAGAAAGTCGCTCTGACAAGTCTGTAGGATGGCCAGGGGCATTGTCTAATACCAGGAGGCACTTAAGGTCTAATATCTTTTCAGTTAGGTAATTTTTCACATTGGGGGCAAATGCATGGTGTAACCAGTCATAGAAAAAGTCCTTAGTGGCCCATGCCTTACTGTTTGCCCTCCACAGCACACACAAATTAGCCTTGAGGACATTGTTTTTCCTGAACACTCTGGGAGTTTCTGAGTGATACACTAATAAAGGCTTCACTTTGCAATCACCACTAGCATTGGCACACATCAACAGAGTAAGCCTGTCTTTCATAGGCTTATGTCCTGGGAGTGCCTTTTCCCCCTGAGTAATGTAGGTCCTGCTGGCATTTTCTTCCAAAACAGGCCTGTTTCATCGCAATTAAACACTTGTTCAGGTTTCAGTCCTTCACTGTCTATGTAATCCTTGAATTCCTTCACATATTTTTCAGCTGCTTTTTGGTCCAAACTGGCAGCCTCACCATGCCTAATCACACTATGTATGCCACTATGATTCTTAAATCTTTCAAACCAACCTTTGCTGGCCTTAAATTCACTCACATCACCACTATTTGCAGGCAATCTCTTTTCCAAATCGTCATGCAACTGCCTAGCCTTTTCACTTATGATCGCTTGAGAGATGCTATCTCCTGCTATCTGTTTTTCATTTATCCACACCAATAACAATCTCTCAGCATTTTCTAACACTTGCGGTCGCTGTTTCGTAATCACAGTTGCACCTTTTGCAAGAACAGCTTCCTTGATTGCCGTTTTCCTGGTCACTATAGTAGAGATGGTTGACTGGGGTTTATTATACAACCTAACCAGCTCCGACACACGCACTCCACTTTCGTACTTTGCAATTATCTCTTTCTTCATTTCTTAAGTCATTAGCGACTTTTTTCTTGAAGGGTTGGCACTAGAAGCTTTCTTGGGGCCCATGGTGACTTATTTTGCAGAAACAAGAACCAAACACAGTGATAATATGGATAATATGGAATGTACCGAATGTATCCTTAGATGCGTGCACACTGGCTGGCTTGTAAACACTGGCACACAAGGGGCAGTTCAGGCCACACGTGGACACGTCTCGTACGAATCGTATCGAATACCGGGTTTTCAATACTGAGGAAAATTTTTTGCGATAAAATGTATTGAATACCGGATTTATCGAATACCGATGCCATCGAATACCGGGGGTCCACTGTACATGTATGTGTAGTGTGACCTAAGTGTAAATAGAAGTAGCAAGACGTACCTGAAATCTTGCATGTTCATGAGACAGAAAAAAAAGACACCAGCAATTCTACCATCATGTAAAACAATTACAGGCTTCAGTTTTACACTCACTTGGCAGGACAGTAGTACCTCCCTGGACGGTTACTGTCTACCAACCTACTACCTAAATACAGCTTAGTTATCTATCACAATTCATCTAATATGACATAATAAACAATATTAACCCTTTGACTGTTGCGGCCGTATATATACGTCTTACGAGGTACCGTGTTTGACGTGTATATACTCATAAATTCTAGCGGCTTCAAATCAAGCAGGAGAAAGCTGGTAGGCCCACATGTGAGAGAATGGGGCTGTGTGGTCAGTGTGCACCATGTAAAAAAAATCCTGGAGCACGCAGTGCATAATGAGAAAAAAAAACTCCGACCGTTTTTTTTAATTAAAATGCCTACTTTGTGGTCTATTTTCGTATAGTATTTATGGTTGTATTCTCGTTTTCTTGGTCTCATTTGATAGAATGGAAAACATATTATAGAAATAGAGGTGATTTTGATTGCTTTTACTATAAAAAGAACCTAGAAATGGAGCTCAAAGTAGGGGAAATGTTTGATTTTTGCCAATGTTCAAAAGTAAACAAATGATGCCATTGTGCAATAAATATACAACTAGCCATTCTAATATGCAGTAATGAATAGGTTGATGTTATTTATACAATTATTACAGTATTGCAGTAGTCTGCATAATAGTAAGTCTTCTATTTTTTGTTTGAATAAAAATTCAAAATAGAAAGCAAGAGTAATATCAGAGGGGCCTGGAGATATGACTGATGAACAAAGAAAATGTTATTTTAGAGCCAGGAATGCCTGCATTGTTCATTCTGGACCTTATTTTGAAATTGTCATATTTTTTAGTTTTCGTGAAATTGGCCAAATTACAAATTTCTGACCACATTATTAGGTAGTTGAAATCGGTAAATAGGCAGTTTCTTGTACTCAATCGATAGAAAAAATGGAGTTCTAAAGAAATAGCTATGAGTTTGGGCGACTGGAACAATGGAATTAGCCGAAAATAGGGCTCAAAGTGGGCGAAATCGCCGATTTGTAAACAGCGCCGAGGTTGCTAACTTCGCGAGAGCATAATTCCGTCAGTTTTCCATCAAATTTCGTTTTTTTGGTGTCATTACAATCGGGAAAAGATTCTCTCTCATTTCATAAGAAAATTTTTTTTTTTTTTTTTAAATTTTGCGACACCAGGAGACACCTCAGGATTGGGGGTTGCGACAGTCAAAGGGTTAATAACACAGAAACATATACTCTAGAATGAATAAAATAGGCCATAATATGGCAAGTGATGGTGACACCGGCAGCGGCAAAAAGCATCTGCCATTAACTCTCTCACTCTAGTATCTTCCCAGTCCTTAACCCCACACCTAGCTTGTGTTTATTTATGATTACTGGTGAGGTTGTCACATACGTAACCACAGGTGTGGTCAAGACAAATGTATATACATGTATAGGTGAAGACATGATCACTGTGGCCACAGTGGTGGTAGTGGTGGCGGCATCCACAGTGGTGGTGGTGGTGGTGGCGGTGGCCACAGTGGTGGTGGCGGCCAGCTGCCTCTCTCTATGCTGCTGCCTTCTTCATTTCTCTAGCTTTTTTCATAGTTTCTAATCGCTTCTTGCTGATTGTACGCAAATACTGTCTCTTTGGGTGAGGCATTGTGTAAGAAATTTGTACACTATAAGACAAAATTACGCATCCCAAGGGTCTGCTGCGCCTCCTTTTCCTTTTGACTCTTGGTCAGCACTGAGGTAGCCATGGTCATAGCAGCTGTACCTACAGCCACCCAGAGGGTTACCAATTTTTATTTAGAAGCATTTGTCACAAAAATATGAAAAAAAAAAAATAAAAAAAATGTCTAAAATTGACATATTATTATTACTATTATATTGTATTATTATTATTATTATTATTATTATTATTATTATTATTATTATTATTATTATTATTATTATTATTATTATTAATTTAGGGAACTGGAGCACAGATCCAATTCAACAGATGAGTAGCCCATCACCACGTACATACTACTGATAATAATAATTATGACAATAATAATAATAATAATAATACTAGGTAGTAGGTTGGTAGACAGCAACCACCCAAGGGGGTACTACTGTCCTGCCATGTGAGTGTAAAACGAAAGCCTGTAATTGTTTTACATGATGGTAAGATTGCTGATGTCTTTTGTCTGTCTCATAAACATGCAAGATTACAGGTACGTCTTGCTACTTCTACTTACACTTAGGTCACACTACACATACATGTACATGTTTATTTATACACACTCATCTGAGTTTTCTTTGATTTTATCTTAATAGTTCTTGTTCTTATTACATTTCCTTTTATATCCTTGGGGAAGTGGAATAAGAATCTTTCCTCCGTAAGCCATGCGTGTTGTAAAAGTCAGCTATGGCAGGAAAAGAGGGAATATAAATGTATTAATTCAAGGATTATGTGGAGTAAAATAAAGGTTGGATGTGAAAAGTGGGTTATAGTAAGAGTATATGCACCTGGAGAAGAGAGAAGAGTGGAGGAGAGAGAGATTTTGGGAAATGTTGAGTGAATGCGTGGGGAGATTTGAACCAAGTGTGAGAGTAATGGTGGTTGGGGATTTCAATGCTAAAGTAGGTAAAAATGTTGTGGAGGGAGTAGTAGGTAAATTTGGGGTGCCAGGGGTAAATGTAAATGGGGAGCCTTTAATTGAGCTATGTGTAGAAAGAGGTTTGGTAATAAGTAATACATACTTTATGAAAAGGGGGATAAATAAATATACATGGTATGATATAGCACATATATATTAATATATTTTCATATACTTTCATGATATACTCATTGATTCATTCTTATTTGTATGCATTTAATGTCCTTAAATATAAATATCCTAGGTAGTAGGTTGGCAGACAGCAACTGCCCAGGGAGGTACTACCGTCCTGCCAAGTGAATGTAAAATGAAAGCCTGTAATTGTTTTACATGATGGTAGGATTGTTGGTGTCTTTTTTTCTGTCTCATAAACATGCAAAATTTCAGGTACGTCTTGCTACTTCAACTTACACTTAGGCCACATTACACATACATGTTTTTTTTTTTTTTTTTTTTAACAAGTCGGCCATCTCCCACCAAGGCAGGGTGACCCAAAAAAGAAAGAAGATCCCCAAAAAGAAAATACTTTCATCATCATTCCACACTTTCACCTCACTCACACATAATTACTGTTTTTGCAGAGGTGCTCAGAACACAACAGTTTAGAAGCATATACGTATAAAGATACACAACATATCCCTCCAACCATGTATATACACACCCCTCTGGGTTTTCTTCTATTTTCTTACTAGTTCTTGTTCTTGTCTATCTCCATGGGGGAAGTGGAACATAATTCTTCCTCCATAAGCCATGCATGTCGTAAGAGGGGACTAAAATGCCAGGAGCAAGCGGCTAGTAACCCCTTCTCCTGTATACATTATTAAAGTTAAAAAGGGAAACAAAATACAGCTGTAGTATACACAGACTTTGCAAAAGCTTTCGACAAGTGTGACCATGGTGTAATAGCACACAAAATGCGTCATAAAGGAATAACTGGAAAAGTTGGTAGATGGATCTACAACTTCCTGACAAATAGAACACAAAGAGTAACAGTAAACAGAATAAAGTCCCAGGCAGCCATGGTGAAAAGCTGTGTTCCACAAGGCACAGTACTCGCTCCCATTCTATTCCTCATCCTCATTTCTGACATAGACAGAGATGTAAGCCATAGCTCCGTGTCTTCTTTTGCGGATGACACCCAGATTACCATGGCAGTGACCTCCATCAAAGACACTACGAGACTCCAAGCGGACATCAAACAAATCTTCGAATGGGCCACTCAAAACAATATGAAGTTCAACGAGGAGAAATTTCAACTACTCAGATATGGAAAACTTGAAGAAACTGAAAATGTGTCAGGGTATACCACAAATTCTAACCATACAATAGAGTGGAAAAGTAATGTGAAGGACCTGGGAGTGATAATGTCAGAGAATCTCGCCTTCAAAGACCACAACAATGTATCTACCTCATCCGCTAGGAAAATGATAGGATGGATAATGAGAATCTTCAAAACTAGGGACGCCAAGCCCATGATGATTCTCTTCAAATCGCTTGTGCTCTCTAGGCTGGAATACTGTTGTACACTACCGGCCTCCTTCAAGGCTGGCGACATTGCAGACCTGGAGAGTGTACAAAGAACTTTTATGGCACACACAAGTGCGATAAGGCACCTAAACTACTGGAAACGGTTGAAGGTCCTTGATCTGTATTCCCTTGAACGCAGGCAATAGAGATACATGATAATATACACTTAGAAGGTCCTGGAGGGATTGGTACCAAACTTGCACACGAAAATCACTCCATATGAAAGCAAAAGACTTGGCAGGAGATGCAACATTCCCCCGATGAAAAGCAGGGGTGCCACAAGTACACTGAGAGACAACACAATAAGTGTCTCGGGCCCAAGACTGTTGAGTGGCTTCCCAGCATACATAAGGGGGATTACCAATAGACCCCTGGCTGTCTTCAAGAAGGCACTGGACAGGCACCTAAAGTCAGTACCTGACCAACCGGGCTGTGGTTCGTATGTAAGCTTGCGTGCGGCCAGCAGTAACAGCCTGGTTGATCAGACCCTGATCCACCATGAGGCCTGGTCTCAGACCGGGCCACAGGGGCGTTGACCCCCGAAACCCTCTCCAGGTAAACTCCAGGTAAACCCTTCCTCGGTTGGATATGGCTGGTTTGTTGAAAGAAGAAGAAATATAAATCTTCTTTCTTTCTTTCAACACACCGGCCATATCCCACCGAGGCGGGGTGGCCCAAAAGGAAAAACGAAAGTTTCTCCTTTTACATTTAGTAATATATACAGGAGAAGGGGTTACTAGCCCCTTGCTCCCGGCATTTTAGTAGCCTCTTACAACATGCATGGCTTACGGAGGAAGAATTCTGTTCCACTTCCCCATGGAGGTAAGAGGAAATAAACAAGAACAAGAACTAGAAAGAAAATAGAAGAAAACCCAAAGGGGTGTGTATATATATGCTTGTACATGTATGTGTAGTGTGACCTAAGTGTAAGTAGAAGTAGCAAGACGTACCTGAAATCTTGCATGTTTATGAGACAGAAAAAAAAAGACACCAGCAATCCTACCATCGTGTAAAACAATTACAGGCTTCAGTTTTACACTCACTTGGCAGGACGGTAGTACCTCCCTGGGCGGTTGCTGTCTACCAACCTACTACCTAGAAAGAAATATAAATATTTAATGTTTATTGTCCTTGTAGTCTTAAGGTAGGGCCTTTAGTCAAGGGCCTTTCACCAGCATCATTGCTCCCTATCCCCCCATCTGTCCTTTGTTTATTAGAAGTGCATTTATTTTGTTATTTTTGTCAATGCATTTTACGGTTGATGGATGGAAACATAAATGGGAAGGGCCATATATAAAGATGCTTATTTGATGTTGTTTTAACAGGTAACACAGGATGGGGGTTTCAAGAGTGATCATGACTGGAGTCTCCTGATCTACTATGCTAATCCCTACAAGACTCACATAATCCGTGAAACTGGTGACCGCTCTACCACAGGACTAATGAAAGATGATCTGATTATGCTCAATCTTTTTCCTGAGGTTCCATCCAAGAGTTATTCCAACAAAAATGAGATCATTTTTGTAATTGATCGTTCAGGTAAGCTTTAATACTTGTGGTTCAATACATTGGAATTATTCTTTGGTAAATGGTTGTACAAAACACTAGTGTATATTTTTAAATTAATTTTCATTTGAGTGTAAAAGTGGCATATGTGAGAGGTTTAGAACTGATAAACTTTCTAACAAAATAGGAAATAAATGGGTGCATATGACAGGAAGGCTTCTAAACATGGTCTAAGATGGAGGGAAGGGGGGGGGGGAAAGGAGGTTTTATGTGCAAGGGGCTTGGACATACAGCAGTCATGTGTGAATGTGTTAGGAATGGAGATGAATGGTTTTTCTAGTGTGAGCAGGGGGAGGTAAAATGCCTGCACTCTAAAGGAGGACTTTGGGATATTTGCTGTTTAGACTGCCCTCTAAACTGTTATATCTGCAGTCCTCTGGCAAGACAGTGATAGTGTGAATGATGGTGAAAGTATTTCTTTTTTGGATCATTCTGCCTTGGTGAGAGATGGTCAGTGTGTTAAAAAAAAAAAATAATAAATTTAATTATTTTCTGCAGTATACAGGTAAGATAAGATAAGATAAGATTTCGTTCGGATTTTTAACCCCGGAGGGTTAGCCACCCAGGATAACCCAAGAAAGTCAGTGCGTCATCGAGGACTGTCTAACTTATTTCCATTGGGGTCCTTAATCTTGTCCCCCAGGATGCGACCCACACCAGTCGACTAACACCCAGGTACCTATTTGCTGCTAGGTGAACAGGACAATAGGTGTAAGGAAACGTGTCGAAATGTTTCCACCCGCCGGGAATCGAACCCGGGCCCTCCGTGTGTGAAGCGGGAGCTTTAGCCACCAAAGAAAAGCCACAAAAGAAAGCCACTAGCATGTGGTGCATTTCAGGCAGGCTAATCCTAATGCTTAAAGACTACTTAAGAACGAGACGTGGGTTATCGAGTAGGAATTTTTAAATGCACACAAAAATGAAAGGTAGACAGATGAACAATAGTACAATTTTAAGTATGTGTTAATACTTCAAACTGATTCAGTGATCTCCAGTTAAGAGGGATTTCTTAAGCAGTTTCAAACCGACTCGAAGTCTTTAGTTCATGGAATGATAGAATGAGATGGTGAAGATAGAGGTAGTTAGTTTCAGTAGAGATATAATGGAACAAAATGAGTAATTAATTTTCTGTGGGAGTTTGAGGAAGACTGGAAGAGCAGGGATAGAGTTGGATGAATGGTTGAGCCTGGTAGTTCATAATGCTGGTTTAGTTACATTAAGGAGATGAAGTGCTTTTTAACCCTTTCAGGGTCGACAGGCCCTCTCAGAAACTTGTTCTCAGGGTCGGCCAAATTTCAAAAAAAAAAAAAAAAAAAAAAAAAATTATGAAAAGATAGAGAATCTTTTCCCGATCATAATGACACCAAAAGTATGAAATTTGATGGAAAACTTACCGAATTATGCTCTCGCGAAGTTAGTGGTCTCGACGATGTTTATGCATCTGTGATTTTGCCCACTTTGAGCCCTATTTTTGGCCAATTCCAGTGTACTTGTTGACAAAAATCATAACTATTTCGCTAGAACTCCATTTTTTCTATTGAATGAGTACAAGAAACCACCCATTTACCAATTTCAACTATTCAATACAGTGGTCAGAATTTAGCAATTTTTCCAATTTCACACAAATTTCAAAAGATGCCAATTTCCGAATAGGGTCCAGAATTAACAAGAAAGACATTCCTGGCACTAAAATAACATTTCCTCTGTTCATTAGTCATGTCCCCATGCCCCTCTTACATTCTTTTGCTTTCCACTTTGAATTTTTATTCTCACAAAAAAAATAGAAGATTTACTGTTATGCAGACTACTGCATTGAAGTAGAAATGGTATAAATATTATCAGCGCACTTGTGAAAGAATATTAGACTCACCAGTAGCAGTAGCAGCGCTGTATAGTCCTTGTGGCTTAGCGCTTCTTTTTGATTATAATAATAATAATAATCATTGCTTAGTTAATCTTAAGTTAATTTTAAGCCAGCCCGTAATGCTATGCATAGTATAAGTGGCTTTGGCATACTGCTCTTATCTGTATTTTTTTTGTACCTCTGTATGTGTGCACAAATTGGAAATAAATAAATAAAAAAAAAAAACCAGTTGACGTGTATTGGACGCTTGGCATGATTTGTTTACTTTTGATCTTTGGTAAAAATCGAACATTTCTGCTACTTTGAGCGCAATTTCAAGGTAGTTTTCTTTGTAAAACCAGTCAGAATCATCTCAATTTCTGTAATATGTCTTCCATTCTATAAAATGAGATCAAGAAAACTAGAATACAACAATAAATACCATACGAAAATACAGTGCAAAGTCGCTGTTTTAATCCAAAAACACGGTCAAAGTTTTTTTTTTTCTCATTACGCACTGTGTGCTGCAGGATTTTTTTTATACCATGCACACTGACCACATAGACCCATTCTTTCATATGTAGGCCTACCAGCTTTCTCTCACTAGATTTGAGGGCACTAGAATTTAGGCGTACTAGTACGTCAAAAACCCTGGTGCATAAGCTGTACTAGTACGGCCGAATCCCTGAAAGGGTTAACAATACTATAACCCTCATACCATTAAAGGCATCCCACATGCAGTGCTCCACATATTTTTTTTTGTAGGAAGTTCTTTGATGTTGCCGAAAGGGTTTTTGATCCAAGGACGTGAAATTACCCTTCCCTTCCTCAGGTCTAATCTGATTATCTTCTGTTCCCCAGGCACTGTACAACTTCTTTGGGTTTAATTTGCCCTCATGATAATGATAATCTACTGTACATTGTATTCCTTTCCTTTTTTCCTGAACTGCATTGCATTGCTCGAAATACATTGCACACTAATGGCTTTCTTTTTGTACCTAACAGTATTTTATTTCTTGCAAACTACATTATCTGTGTATTACATAAAAGAAATAAAAGTTTGAATTTGAATTTGACACTGGGTGTCTGCCTTCGGTTTTAATGCCTTGTCTTTCATTTCTGTGTATCCTTAAAAGTCTACCATCACTCATCTTCTGCTGATGTCTGTGCTTTATGTTTGAACCTATGAACTCCTGCACGGGAGATATGAGTGACCTAAAAAGGAAAACTTTTGTTTTTCTTTTTAGGTCACACTACCTTGGTGGGAGACAGCCAATGCATTAAAAAATTATTTATATATTTATGTATATATTTATTCATTTGTTTATATATACTGTAGGAAGCATGGGAGGTGAGAAGATCCAGAGTGCTCGAGCAACACTGCTGCTCTTCCTCAAGAGTTTACCCATCGGCTGCTTCTTCAACATCATCAGCTTTGGCAGTGATTTCTGCTCACTTTTTCCTGCGTAAGTCCAATATATGATACATTCATATGCATTGCAGTAATGGCAGGAATTTTCCCTTGCTTTTTCCTGAATATGTCTTACATATGTTAGGTATATAGTGCTCTTCATTAAAGTATGCTGAGTAGATGGCACCCAGCATACTTTAATGTCTAAAGTAATACCCAGCCCTGGTAGGTTTTGGGGTAGGACAAAAAAATTATGGTGGCCTGGCAACATGAAATGGACTTTTACGGGATTCCCTAAGGCTACTGGATACATCCTGGCTTGTGTGGTGGATGGCCTTGTGTCTGTGGTCCCTCTGTTGTGTGGTCTTGAGGGCTAAATTGGTCAGACATCTTTGGTCATAGACAAATTAATATGGGTAGGAGTAAGTTGCTGGCTTGATTGCGCAGGCCATTGGAGTTCTTTAGGCAAACTATCAAATGAAGGTAATAGTAGAAACTTTCAATATACATGAGAATTCAGTGAGGACCTGGTTGTGTCAGTTCCTTGAGGACAGTGTTGACATGCCCACAGCAAAAGTGCATCAAGGGGAGTCTAGAAAAAACATCCTCACTAATGTTAGCATCATACCATACCTAGAAATGCTCTGTTATCATTTGCACAAATCTTTCAAACAGTGTGGTGCAATGTTTTCAAGCAAGACAGTGCTCCTTACCACACTTAGAAATCTATCTGTTGTTCAGTGGCTTCGTGACTGTGAGGTGCCCTTCTTCGATGTGTGAACTGGATTATTTGGTGTTTCTGGTAGCGGGGAGTAAGTGATACATCTTCGGAGGTTTCATACTTTATTTGCAAAGTCGTGATGGGTTCACAGGCTTGTGTGTTAAGTGCCCATGGCCCGGGAGGGCCATGCCCACAAAGGAGAGAGGGAGTAGACTTGTTGTCTGCTTCTAGGCCGCTGAGAGAGTGAGGGCGAGTGGGACCAGTGTCCCACTGACCTGGGAAGGCCTAGAGGGCAGCACCTGAGTGCCGCAAAATATGAACTAAGCTGGCAGACAGCATAGGCTGTCTGTGCAGACAGTACAGGCTGTCTACATTTGCTCGGCCACCTACCTCGCGTTGTCCCGACGCAACAATACTGGTGGTAAAAAGAAAACTCGGTTTCTCTCTCGTAGGAACAGGGCACAGAACACAAAATAAAAAACATGTACATATATACGAGGATAGTGAGGCTCAAGTTAGAGTATGTAGGAAAGAGGGAAATTTTTTCCCAGTAAAAGTAGGCCTTAGACAAGGATGTGTGATGTCACCGTGGTTGTTTAATATATTTATAGATGGGGTTGTAAGAGAAGTAAATGCGAGGGTCTTGGCAAGAGGCGTGGAGTTAAAAGATAAAGAATCACACACAAAGTGGGAGTTGTCACAGCTGCTCTTTGCTGATGACACTGTGCTCTTGGGAGATTCTGAAGAGAAGTTGCAGAGATTGGTGGATGAATTTGGTAGGGTGTGCAAAAGAAGAAAATTAAAGGTGAATACAGGAAAGAGTAAGGTTATGAGGATAACAAAAAGATTAGGTGATGAAAGATTGGATATCAGATTGAAGGGAGAGAGTATGGAGGAGGTGAACGTATTCAGATATTTGGGAGTGGACGTGTCAGCGGATGGGTCTATGAAAGATGAGGTGAATCATAGAATTGATGAGGAAAAAAGAGTGAGTGGTGCACTTAGGAGTCTGTGGAGACAAAGAACTTTGTCCTTGGAGGCAAAGAGGGGAATGTATGAGAGTATAGTTTTACCAACGCTCTTATATGGGTGTGAAGCGTGGGTGATGAATGTTGCAGCGAGGAGAAGGCTGGAGGCAGTGGAGATGTCATGTCTGAGGGCAATGTGTGGTGTGAATATAATGCAGAGAATTCGTAGTTTGGAAGTTAGGAGGAGGTGCGGGATTACCAAAACTGTTGTCCAGAGGGCTGAGGAAGGGTTGTTGAGGTGGTTCGGACATGTAGAGAGAATGGAGCGAAACAGAATGACTTCAAGAGTGTATCAGTCTGTAGTGGAAGGAAGGCGGGGTAGGGGTCGGCCTAGGAAAGGTTGGAGGGAGGGGGTAAAGGAGGTTTTTTGTGCGAGGGGCTTGGACTTCCAGCAGGCATGCGTGAGCGTGTTTGATAGGAGTGAATGGAGACAAATGGTTTTTAATACTTGACGTGCTGTTGGAGTGTGAGCAAAGTAACATTTATGAAGGGATTCAGGGAAACCGGCAGGCCGGACTTGAGTCCTGGAGATGGGAAGTACAGTGCCTGCACTCTGAAGGAGGGGTGTTAATGTTGCAGTTTAAAAACTGTAGTGTAAAGCACCCTTCTGGCAAGACTGATGGAGTGAATGATGGTGAAAGTTTTTCTTTTTCGGGCCACCCTGCCTTGGTGGGAATCGGCCAGTGTGATAATAATAAAATAAAATATATACATATGGACATGGAAAAAAAAACTTCCTACAGGGAGGGAAGAAAAAAATATGTGGGGTGTGCTAAACATCGTGGTCATAGGCAGTGAGCTTCGAAGGGCATCACTGCATGCCTTCCTGCATCTGGACAGATACTGCAACACAGGAGACATCGCTGTGGCTGAGCTGTGACGTAACGGGTTACGGTCTCCTCTAGAATGACGAAGCAGTCATCGTAGGAGTCACTGCAGGTTTCACTCAACCTGGGGCACGACGTGCTGGTGCCCTCAAGTGAGGCGTCGTCAAAACTCGGCAACTGGGCAGGACTTCTGGCAAGCGACTCAGAAGGACACTTCTCGACTGGTACTGCCGGCGAGCGTGGAGTGAGTTGTGGAGCGAGTCGTGGCAGAGACGACTGGGCGAAACATCTGGGAGTCATAACATCATACACCAGACTGCAGTGAGCGAGCTAGCAGTCAAAGTGACATCATCTTTGTGTAGGAGCTCACTGAAGCTTGTGGCACAAGGCTGACACAGCGCCTGCTGACAGGGCTTAAACTGCGGCTTGACGAGTGTCATTCTCTCGACAGTTGGAGTTACAGCAGAGGTTAGTCTAAGCATCCCCAGACTTGTTTCTCTACATATAATCGGACTCTGAAGGTCTGGAGGTGAAGTGAAACAAATCTCAATGGTAATCATAGCAGGTACGATTCTGTAGAAACATCTATGAGCGACGTGCATAAGAGCTTTCTGTACAAGGGGTTCATACACTCAGGGCTGACAAATATCAGCTGTCAAATGCGCTGGTCACACCGGGTGACAATAACACAGTGGTGCTACACACTGGTCTCAGCTCAAGACCACACTGGACACACGGAAAACTTTACACACACCCACGGTACATGCGGTACAACATGGCTTAAACTAGCAAATGATGCCATACACTAACATGTGAGAACACTGACTGAGAGGAATTAATTAACACATGACATATATCTTCTCTCAATCTTCTCGACAATACTGACATAATTACTGAAACACTCGATGTGACTTCATGTGATGACAGGCATGACATCGCGAGGTGATGTCAGCAGCACTGTGACGTCAGCAGACATCTCGATGTGGTGTCAGGCAGACATCGTGACATCATGAAGTCGGGCAGCAGCAGACCACATCATGTGGCCTGGGATGTCTGGCTCAGTAACTCACGTGGCTCGTAGATCCACGTGGCTTCATCCACACCCCACGTGGCAGTGGGATCCACGTGGCGTCATGATCTACGTGGCATGCTGATCCACGTAGCTTCGAGTGGCCTTGGGCACTCGGATACACAGCTCTGGCAAAGAATTCACACGAAAAACAGCAGAAAACACAGCAGAGGGAGTGATGGCATGGTGGTGTATGGTAGCCGGTGAGGTGCGAGTGTACAGCAGGGCGAGCATGGGCGAGGCAAGGAACGGCCACTTCCTCCTCTTCTCCCATAAACACGGAGACACGCACACTGGATGCAGAAATCACCACAAACTCACCTCTGGCTTGCTGAAATAGCTGTGCTGAGCTGAACAACAACAGCAGAACATACAAGTGACTGCTTGTACCTGTGTCTGGATGCTGAAACATACAGACCCGACATCAGGATAACTCGTTGAGAGATGGATGCTTCTTGTGTAGGGTGATGAAGTGAACAACTTCATACCTTCCTCTCTCCGGGCAAACACAACTGCTGTGACCACTGCTTCCCACCATTTATAACCCATTTGTTTGGTGATTCATGCGGCGGTGAGTGAGGATACGTCTTCGGAGGCTTCTTACTTTATTTGCAAAGTCGTGGTGGGTACACAGGCTTGTGTGTTAAGTGCCCATGGCCCGGGAGGGCCATGCCTACAAGGGCCATGCCCACGAGGGAGAGAGGGAGTAGACTTGTTGTCTGCTTCTAGGCTGCTGAGAGAGTGAGGGCGAGTGGGACCAGCGTCCCACTGACCTGGGCAGGCCTAGAGGGCAGCACCTGAGTGCTGCAAAATATGAACTAAGCTGGCAGACAGCATAGGCTGTCTGTGCAGACAGCATAGGCTGTCTGTGCAGACAGTACAGGCTGTCTACAGATGAGTGGCCAGGAAAATTCTCCAGACTTGAACTCCATTGAGAACTCTGGGCTGTGATGAAGAGGGTTCTACCAGGAAAAGGATAGCAGTTCACTTCCATGGCTGAAGGACGCCGTCTGCGAGTCATGGGCAAATTTACCACATGAAACTCTATAAAGAATGTGTATTATTGACTTCCTAGATGGTTAAAAGGTGTCCTAAAGCGCAATGGATGACCTATTTGCTTTTCCCATCATTCACTGTGTGGGGTAGTATTGTTTTAATACTCTTCACACACTCACCACACAGACCCATTCTCACAGAATAATTGAATGAGCTGTGCTTAAAACGTAGATATACAGGAACGTGACACTGGCATCCGTGGTATATATCTATGTACAAGACAGTGGAGGGGTTAATGACAAGCAGTGACAGCAGTGATTGGTTGCAAGTGTTATAAATACAGGACACAGATATATGAAAAGCCACTTATAAACTGAATCACACATAAAAGAGATCTGTTTATTTCTACAACAGTCAGAAATCATCTTTATTCTTCAGGAACACATAAGGTAACAGCTAAATCTGTATATTTCTGCAACATAAATCATATTCCTGTCTCTTGAACATATAAAATGGGTGAGAAATCTTCATAATTGCATTTACATTAAGTATATATTAACTTATTTTTAGTCTTGCGAGCGTTTTAATTGTTCACATTCCTGCATATTTCCCTTCCAGTTTAGGTCTGGTCTGAGACCATCCTTCTGGGCTGTTGTTCCCCAGAACCAGTAACGTTTATGTAAATTTTTTGTTGCCTCTCAATCGACCATGCCTTGACCCAAGAGAGAATTTCTTCTCCTATACCATGTTTCGGTACTTTCTTCATCAGTATCCTGTGTTCATCTCTTTTATAAAACTTACCGACGTCCAAATACACAGTATCATTTTCTGTATCATGGTTAACTTCAAATATCTTAAATAAGGTAGTCAGTATATACCTTAGAGAAAAAGGCTAGTAAATTTGTAAGACAAAAATGACCCTTTGTAAAACTGAAATTACATCTTTCAGTCTGGCTTTGGAATTCATCTCCAGTTATTGATTCCATCAACTTTTCTACAGTTAAGGCCAAGCTGATTGGCCTGTAATTTAAAACTGATGGCCTTGTAGACAAAAAAATGTTGACTGATGCAAGGTTTATAGTATCAACAGCATTTTGTAAGTTAGTGTTGTCTGTGTAATTGTCCCATAACTCATGAAGCAAAACTTCAGTACCCTCAGAAAGTGAAGCAAAAATCTTTGCTAATTGTTCATAATCACTTTGTGTATCTGTGTTACCAGTACTGGACATAATTCTGTTATTTAGTCTCACAGGTTGGTGATAAATTCTCTTATTTAGATATTCACATGCACGTTTTTAACCTCACTATTTGTTGCTGTCATTCCTGAAAATTCCCAGAGGAGCCAAAGCATTTCCCCAGAGAATGATGCCCTGCATTCCATCAGTGAAATACAGACTATGGTGTACACTAATCCTAATACAGTGGACCCCCGGTTAACGATATTTTTTCACTCCGTCAGGATGTTCAGGTGCCAGTACTGACCGAATTTATTCCCATAAGGAATATTGTGAAGTAGATTAGTCCATTTCAGACCCCCAAACATACACGTACAAATGCACTTACATAAATACACTTACATAATTGGTCGCATTCGGAGGTAATCGTTATGCGGGGGTCCACTGTATATCCCAGCAACAATTAAATATGTTAAATGTGTTAAAAATATGTTGAATAAGCTAAACAATTCTTTCAACCACAAAATATGTTAAAGTCTATATTCTCACTATACAGTGGACCCCCGCATAACGTTGGCATCACATAGTGTTAAATCTGCATAGCGATACATTTTATCACTAAAATTTTGCCTCGCATAGTGTTAAAAAATTCGCTCAACGCGATTCGTCCGAGACACGTCCATGCGGCCTGAGCCAGCCTCACTTGTTCTGCCAGTGGCATTGTTTACAAGCCAGCCTCCGCGGTAACATTCAAGCATACAATCGGAACATTTCGTATTATTACAGCCTTTTTATAGTGATTCCACCTGAAAAATAAGTGACCATGGGCCCCAAGAAAGCTTCTAGTGCCAACCCTACAGGAATAAGGGTGAGAATTACTATTGAGATGAAGAAAGAGATCATTGCTAAGTATGAAAGTGGAGTGCGTGTCTCCGAGCTGGCCAGGTTGTATAGTAAACCCCAATCAACCATCGCTTCTATTGTGTCCAAGAGAACGGCAATCAAGGAAGCTGTTCTTGCCAAAGGTTTAACTGTGCTTTCGAAACAGAGATCGCAAGTGATAGAAGATGTTGAGAGACTGTTACTGGTGTGGATAAACGAAAAACAGATATCAGGCGATAGCATCTCTCAGGCGATCATAAGTGAAAAGGCTAGGAAGTTGCATGAGGATTTAATTAGAAAAATGCCTGCAACTAGTGGTGATGTGAGTGAATTTAAGGCCAGCAAAGGTTGGTTTGAGAGATTTAAGAGGCATAGTGGCATACATAGTGTGATAAGGCATGGTGAGGCTGCCAGTTCGGACCACAAAGCAGCTGAAAAATATGTGCAGGAATTCAAGGAGTACATAGACAGTGAAGGACTGAAACCTGAACAAGTGTTTAATTGTGACGAAACAGGCCTGTTTTGGAAGAAAATGCCAAGCAGGACCTACATTACTGAGGAGGAAAAGGCACTCCCAGGACATAAGCCTATGAAAGACAGGCTTACTCTTCTCATGTGTGCCAATGCTAGTGGTGATTGCAAAGTGAAGCCTTTATTAGTGTATCACTCTGAAACTCCCAGAGCGTTCAGGCAAAAGAGTATCCTCAAGGCTAATTTGTGTGTGCTGTGGAGGGCAAACAATAAGGCATGGGTCACTAGGGACTTTTTCTATGACTGGTTACACCATGCATTTGCCCCCACTGTGAAAAATTACCTAACTGAAAAGAAATTAGACCTTAAGTGCCTCCTGGTGTTAGACAATGCCCCTGGTCATCCTACAGACTTGGCAGAGCGACTTTGTGGGGACATGAGCTTCATTAAGGTGAAGTTTTTGCCTCCTAATACCACTCCTCTCCTGCAGCCCATGGACCAGCAGGTTATTGCAAACTTCAAAAAACTGTACACAAAAGCTCTGTTTGAAAGGTGCTTTGTAGTGACCTCAGAAACTCAATTGACTCTAAAAGAGTTTTGGAGAGAGCACTTTAATATCCTCAATTGTGTAAACTTTATAGGCAAGGCTTGGGAGGGAGTGACTAAGAGGACCTTGAACTCTGCTTGGAAGAAACTGTGGCCAGAATAAAGGGATTTTGAAGGATTTGAGGCTAACCCTGAGAATCCTATGCCAGTTGAGGAATCAATTGTGGCATTGGGGAAGTCCTTGGGGTTGGAGGTTAGTGGGGATGATGTGGAAGAGTTGGTGGAGGAGGACAATGAAGAACTAACCACTGATGAGCTGCTAGATCAACTTCAACAGCAAGAGGCCACACCTGAGGAAATTGCTTCGGAGGAGGGGAGAGAGAAATTGAAGAAGTTGCCTACTTCAAAGATTAAGGAAATCTGTGCAAAGTGGCTTGAAGTGCAAATCTTCATGGATGAAAATCACCCTCAGACAGCTATTGCAAGCCGTGCTGGTGACTATTACACTGACACTGTTGTGAAACACTTTAGAAAAGTCATAAAGGAACGAGAGGTACAGGCCACTATGGACAGATATGTTGTGCGACAGAAGTCCAGTGACTCTGAAGCTGGTCCTAGTGGCATTAAAAGAAGAAGGGAAGCAACCCCGGAAAAGGACTTGACACCTCAAGTCCTAATGGAAGGGGATTCCCCTTCTAAACACTAAAACCATCCAGTCTCCCCTCCCATCCTATCAATCATCACCACATCTTCAATAAAGGTAAGTGTCATGTAACTGTGCATGTTTTCTTAAGTTTGTGTGTATTAAAATTAATATTTTATGTGGTAAATTTTGTTTTTTTTCATACTTTTGGGTGTCTTGCACGGATTAATTTGATTTCCATTATTTCTTATGGGGAAAATTAATTCGCTTAACGATAATTTTGCATAACATTGAGCTCTCAGGAACGGATTAATAGCGTTATGCGGGGGTCCACTGTATACTATATCTGACTACATACTTATAATCATAATTCAGCTTTAAAGAAATAGTTGTCTGCTTGTTTGTTCTATTGGTAATGCCTAAAATTGTTGTTTGTATTCTTTTAATGACCTTATATATGAGAAAATAATAATTGTCATTGTAGTTTTAAGTTAGGCTTGAAGCTTTCCAGAAATGCTCTGCATAACCATGGGCTTTCTGCATGTACAAACATTATATCATGGGGAAAAAATCTTGGACTTTGATTTTGACTTTTGTCTCTCATGTAGTGTGTGCATGGAATTTCTTTCTTTCTTTCAACACACCGGCCGTATCCCACCGAGGCGGGGTGGCCCAAAAGGAAAACCAAAAGTTTCTCCTTTTACATTTAGTAATATATACAGGAGAAGGGGTTACTAGCTGCTTGCTCCCGGCATTTTAGTTGCCTCTTACAACACGCATGGCTTATGGAGGAAGAATTCTGTTCCACTTCCCCAAGGAGATAAGAGGAAATAAACAAGAATAAGAACTAGAAAGAAAATGGAAGAAAACCCAGAGGGGTGTGTATATATGTGCTTGTATGTGTATGTGTAATGTGACCTAAGTGTAAGCAGAAGTAGCAAGACATACCTGAAATCTTGCATGTTCATGAGACAGAAAAAAGGACACCAGCAATCCTACCATCATGTAAAACAATTACAGGCTTTCGTTTTACACTCACTTGGCAGGACTGTAGTACCTTCCTGGGCGGTTACTGTCTACCAACCTACTACCTAGGATACATGGAATTACTAACACTAAACTATCTAAAAGCAAATATACAGTAAAAGTAGTAATATCCAGTCATACAACAGAGTCAGTCATACAGCATAACCAATCATACAAAACCCAGTCATACAACACAACCAGGAATATTCAGTCATTCAACAAAATCAGTTATTCAGCATGACCAGTCATTCAACAAAACCAGCCATCAACAAGGCTGGTCATACGAGACCAGTCATTCAACAAGCCTATACAGTGGTCCCTTGGTTTTCGTGTTTAATCCGTTCCAGAGCCATTGGCCAAAACTGAAACCATTTTCCTCCTAAGAAATAATGTAAATGGAATTAATCCGTTCCAGACACCCAGAAATATCAACAAAAAATTGTTTTTACCTTAAATATACATTTACATGCACAAAAGAATGAACATTAAACATGACACTTACCTTTATTGAAGGCTGTTGTTGCTGGAAGGAAGGCAGGGAGGAAGGGAGAGGGAAGATAGGTTTGTGTTTAGAAGGGGAATCCTCCTCCATAAGGACTCTAGGTACCAAGTCCTTATCTGGGGTCACTTCCCTCTGTTTTTTACTGTCACTAGGACCACCTTGAGAGTCGCTGGACCCCTGTTGCACAAAATATCTGTCCAGAAAGGTCTGTTTCTGGCATCTCTTTAAGATTTGCCTAAAATGGGACATAGCATTGTCATTGTAAAAGTCACCAGCACGGATTGCAACAGCTTTCTCAGGGTGATGTTCCTCCACAAATGAATGCACTTTAGTCCACATTGCACAAATCTCCTTAATCTTTGAAGAAGGCACCTTCTTCCATCTCTCTTCCTCCTCCTCTGGACACAATCTGGCCACAATTTTCTCCAAGCAGAGTTCATCGTCCTGGAAGTCACTCCCTGCCAAGCCTATGCAGCAGAAGATATTGAACTCTCTTAGGGTCAAAGTACTGGTACTAGGAGCTCTCTTTGGGGCCATGGTCGCTTATCTAGCAGTCACACATGTTAAATTATTATTATTATTAACACACTGGCCGATTCCAACCAAGGCAGGGTGGCCCGAAAAAGAAAAACTTTCACCATCATTCACTCCATCACTGTCTTGCCAGAAGGGTGCTTTACACTACATTAACACCCCTCCTTCAGAGTGCAGGCACTGTACTTCCCATCTCCAGGACTCAAGTCCAGCTTGCCGGTTTCCCTGAATCCCTTCATAAATGTTACTTTGCTCACACTCCAACAGCACGTCAAGTATTCAAAACCATTTGTCTCCATTCACTCCTATCAAACATGCTCACGCATGCCTGCTGGAAGTCCAAGCCCCTCGCACACAAAACCTTCTTTACCCCCTCCCTCCAACCTTTCCTAGGCCGACCCCTAGCCCGCCTTCCTTCCACTACAGACTGATACACTCTTGAAGTCATTCTGTTTTGCTCCATTCCCTCTACATGTCCGAACCACCTCAACAACCCTTCCTCAGCCCTCTGGACAACAGTTTTGGTAATCCCTCACCTCCTCCTAACTTCCAAACTATGAATTCTCTGCATTATATTCACACCACACATTGCCCTCAGACATGACATCTCCACTGCCTCCAGCCTTCTCGCTGCAACATTCATCACCCATGCTTCACACCCATATAAGAGCGTTGGTAAAACTATACTCTCATACATTCCCCTCTTTGCCTCCAAGGACAAAGTTCTTTGTCTCCACAGACTCCTAAGTGCACCGCTCACCCTTTTCCCCTCATCAATTCTATGATTCACCTCATCTTTCATAGACTCATCTGCTGACATGTCCACTCCCAAATATCTGAATACATTCACCTCCTCCATACTCTCTCCCTCCAATCTGATATCCAATCTTTCATCACCTAATCTTTTTGTTATCCTCATAACCTTACTCTTTCCTGTATTCACTTTTAATTTTCTTCTTTTGCATACCCTACCAAATTCATCCACCAACCTCTGCAACTTCTCTTCAGAATCTCCTAAGAGCACAGTGTCATCAGCAAAGAGCAACTGTGACAACTCCCACTTTATGACAACTCCCACAAGTGGCAAAAACAATGGATTATTATGAAATGTTTCGTGTGACCTGGCAGTATATGTTCACTGGCTGAGAAACAACGCTACACCGGCTGAGAATGTGTGTGGGAGTCGGCTTTGTCTGCGTGCTGGGGACTGGACAGGTTCTGTACGACCGACGAAAACAGAGGTAATCGACGAAAACTAAAGCCAAAAATCAATGAAAAAAGTTGACCAAAACCAAAATCAGCAATGACTAAGATCGATGAAAACCAAGGGGTCACTGTACAAGAAAACCAGTCATATGAGACTGGTCATCAACAAAACCATTCACATAACAAGACCCATCATTCAGCAAGATCCATCATACAACAATTTTTTTTTTTTTTTTTTTTTTTAACAAGTTGGCCGTCTCCCACCGAGGCAGGGTGACCCAAAAAGAATGAAAATCCCCAAAAAGAAAATACTTTTATCATCATTCAACACTTTCACCTCACTCACACATAATCACTGTTTTTGCAGAGGTGCTCAGAACACAACAGTTTAGAAGCATATACGTATAAAGATACACAACATATCCCTCCAAACTGCTAATATCCCGAAACCCCTCCTTTAGAGTGCAAGCATTGTACTTCCCATTTCCAGGGCTCAAGTCCGGCTATATAAAATAAAAATAACCGGTTTCCCTGAATCCCTTCACTAAATATTACCCTGCTCACACTCCAACAGATCGTCAGGTCCCAAATACCATTCGTCTCCATTCACTCCTATCGAACATGCTCACGCACGCCTGCTGGAAGTCCAAGCCCCTTGCCCACAAAACCTCCCTTACCCCTTCCTTCCAACCTTTTCGAGGACGACCCCTACCCCACCTTCCTTACCCTACAGACTTAAATGCTCTCCATGTCATTCTACTTTGATCCATTCTCTCTAAATGATCAAACCACCTCAACAACCCCTCTTCAGCCCTCTGACTAATACTTTTATTAACTCCACACCTTCTCCTAATTTCCACACTCTGAATTTTCTGCATAATATTTACTCCACACATTGCCCTTAGACAGGACATCTCCACTGCCTCCAACTGCCTCCTCGCTGCTGCATTCACAACCCAAGCTTCACACCCATATAAGAGTGTTGGTACTACTATACTTTCATACATTCCCTTCTTTGCCTCCATAGATAACGTTTTTTGTCTCCACATATACCTCAATGCACCACTCACCTTTTTTCCTTCATCAATTCTGTGATTAACCTCATCCTTCATAAATCCATTCACTGACACGTCAACTCCCAAGTATCTGAAAACATTCACTTCCATACTCCTCCTCGCCAATTTGATATCCAATTTTTCTTTATCTAAATCATTTGATACCCTCATCACCTTACTCTTTTCTATGTTCACTTTCAACTTTCTACCTTTACACACACTCTCAAACTCATCCACTAACCTTTGCAATATTTCTTCAGAATCTCCTATAAGCACAGTATCATTAGCAAAAAGCAACTGTGTCAGTTCCCATTTTGTATTTGATTCCCCATAATTTAATCCCACCCTTCTCCCGAACACCCTAGCATTTACTTCTTTTACAACCCCATCTATAAATATATTTACCATGGTGACATTACACATCCTTGTCTAAGACCTGCTTTTACTGGGAAGTATTCTCCCTCTCTTCTTCACACCTTAACCTGAGCCTCACTATCCTCATAAAAACTCTTTACAGTACAGTGGACCCCTGGTTAACGATATTTTTTCACTCCAGAAGTATGTTCAGGTGCCAGTACTGACCGAATTTGTTCCCATAAGAAATATTGTGAAGTAGATTAGTCCATTTCAGACCCCCAAACATACACGTACAAACGCACTTACATAAATACACTTACATAATTGGTCGCATTCAGAGGTAATCGTTATGCGGGGGTCCACTGTATTTAGTAACTTACTGCCTATTCCATATACTTGCAACATCTGCCACATTGCTCCTCTATCCACTCTATCATATGCCTTTTCTAAATCCATAAATGCAATAAAAACTTCCCTACCTTTATCTAAATACTGTCCATGATAGGTATTTGCTTTCTGGTTTTGGAGGGGCATCTGAACTGTAGTATGTATTTATGCACCTCTGGCAAGACAGTGATAGAGTGAATGATGGTTTAGTTGAATGTCTTTATTATGTACTCCATACCCATCTTGTTTGTGGTAGTCAAAAGATTACAGAAGTACATAATGGATCCAGGGACTGTACCTCAACATTACAGAGGTATATAATGGGTCTAGGGACTGTACCTCAACATTACAGAATTCTGTACATAATGGATCCAGGGACTGTACCTCAACATTACAGTGGTACATTCATAATGGATCCAGGGACTGTGCCTCAACATTACTAAGGTACATAATGGGTCTAGGGACTATACCTCAACATTACAGAAGTACATAATAGATCCAGGGACTGTACCTCAACATTACAGAGGTACATACATAATGGATCCAGGGACTGTACCTCAACATTACAGAAACATTATAGAGGCACATAATGGGCCCAGGGACTGGGCTGCAGAGTTTTGATAGCTAAACAAGTTAAAGTGGTAATGAACTATTTATACGTTTATGTCTGGTTACAATTGTAATGAGTTATTTATACAGACATGAATTAGGTCACACACACACACACACATTAAGAAATTAGAGAAAGTGCAAATGTTTGCAACAAGACTAGTACCACAGCTAAGGGGAATGTCCTACAAAGAAAGGTTAAGGGAAATAGGCCTGACGACACTAGAGGACAGGAGGGTTAAGGGAGACATGATAACAACAAATAAAATACTGCGAGGAATTGACATGGTGGACAGAGACAGGCTGTTCCAGAGATGGGACACAGAAACAAGGGGTCGCAATTGAAAGTTGATTACTCAGAGGAGTCAAAGAGATGTTAAGAAGTATTTCTTTAGTCATAGAGTTGTCAGGAAGTGGAATTGTCTGGCAAGTGACGTAGTGGAGGCAGGAACCGTACATAGTTTTAAGACAAAGTATGATAAAGCTCATGGAGCAAGGAGAAAGAGGACCCAGTAGTAGTTAGTGAAGAGGCAGGGCCACGAGCTATGACTCTACCCCTGCACCCACAAATAGGTAGGTACAAATAGGTGAGTACACACACACACATACAAGTTTAAGTGGTAATGCATTATTTACAGTGGGCAAAGTCAGGGTATTTTACCAGAATGGTTGGTAGTATACCACTGTAGGTAAAATACTTGAAACATTTCTGATTGAGTTGTTTCTGAATTCATTAATTTTATCACATTCCAGTACATAATGATGCAAGGTGTAACAGTTCTCCATCTGGCAAAGTGAATGATGGTAAAAGTTTTTTTTTTTTGAGGGGGTCACCTAACCTTGGAGGGAGACAGCCAGTGTGTAAAAAAAAAAAAATAATTGCTTTCCTCCCAATATTACAACCAAAATGTAATTTTCTCCCATTCATAAAAATGTTATCATATACAATACACTTTATTTTTAGAGGAAGCTGTGAATACAATGAAGAGACCTTAGCAAGAGCTTGTGAACTGCAGAGAAATTTATATGCTGACATGGGAGGCACAGAGATTCTTCGTCCTTTTCACAGCATTTACTCTAAACCTCCAAAGCCTGGGTATTCAAGACAAGTAAGTGGGATGATGACTTTTATCACATTATAACACCGGATGGCTAATAACTCAAGATTCTTAGGTCTTCTTTCTCAGAATGATGCACAGTAGTGAACTAATTCCTAGGTATCCTTAGACTGCTAGGTGAACAGAAGAAGCAGGTATGAGAAAACTTTCTTGTATTATGTGCATTATTCACAATTTGAAAAACCAGGAAAATAGAATGAAATGTGTTTTTTCACCTGTGCAATAACATGTGCAGTACATCTAAATTTAGTAAAATATATTGGAAGAGGTGCACTTAAAATTTAATGTGAGCTTTCTTTGATGAACCACTCTTAAGTTCCCACCAGTCCCGTCAGCACTGATTTTAGATGTGGTTTCCGCTAGGTCTTGCTAAAGTATGAAGCATGTATAGTATAAGAATTACTATCCCTCTGACAGATATGAAACTTATTATTTCATTAAACCATACCACGGGCGGGATTTGAACCCGCGGTCAGAGAGTCTCAAAACTCTGGAGTTTTGAGACTCTCTGACCGCGGGTTCAAATCCCGCCCATGGTATGGTTTGTTTGCAATCGTGTCATTACGATTTCGTGAGTCTTATTATTTCATTATTTCCTTTTCTAGAGGAGGTGTTTAATAATATAAGTATAATAATAATAATAATAATCCTGGGTCTTAGGTTGGTGGACAGCAACTGCCCAGGGAGGTACTACCGTCCTGCCAAGTGAATGTAAAATAGAAGCCTATAATTGTTTTAAATGTTGGTAGGATTGCTGGTGTCTTTTTTTCTGTCTCATAAACATGCAAGATTTCAGGTATGTCCTGCTGCTTCTACTTACACTTAGGTCACACTACACATACGTGTACAAGCATATATATACACACCCTTCTGGGTTTTCTTCTATTTTTCTTACTAGTTCTTGTTCTTGTTTATTTCCACTTATCTCCAAGGGGAAGTGGAACAGAATTCTTTCTTCGTAAGTCATGTGTGTCATAAGAGGCGACTAACATGCCAGGAGCAAGAGTTTAGTAACCCCTTCTCCTGTATACATTACTAAAGTTAAAGAGAGCAACTTTCGTTTTTCTTTTTGGGCCACCCTACCTTGGTGGGATACAGCCGGTTTTGTTGAAAGAAGAAGAAGAAGAATATCTTTATTTCTATGGATATGTTGTGTATCTTTATACGTATATGCTTCTAAACTGTTGTATTTTGAGCACCTCTGCAAAAGCAGTGATAATGTGTGAGTGTCGTGAAAGTGTTGAATGATGATGAAAGTATTTTCTTTTTGGGGATTTTCTTTCTTTTTTGGGTCACCCTGCCTCGGTGGGAGACGGCCGACTTGTTGAAAAAAAAAAAAAACATGTACAAGGTATACAGACCATAGCTGACATCAAAGACATACTACTATATAGAAACCCCTTGTTATGCAGAGCATTTCAGGCAAATTAGGTCAATTTTGCCCCATGATGCAACCCCCACCAGTCAACTAACACACAGGTACTGTACCAATGTATGAACAGGGACAACAGGTGTAAGGAAAGATGGCTGATGTTTCCACCCTTGCCGAGAATCGAACCACTGACCCTCAGCATGTGAAATGAGAGCTATGCCTACCAGGCTACGGGCTTCAGATCTTGGAATGTCTCCTTCCCTATTGATTTAATAATAATAGCTGGTTAGGTGAACTTGAGTCCTGGAGGTGGGAAGTATAGTGCCTGCACTCTAGAGGAGGGGTAGGGATATTTGATATCTGGAGGGACATCTGAACTGTCGTATCTAAGTGCCTCTGGCAAAATAGTGATAGTGTGAATGATGGTGAAAGTGTTTCTTGTTCAGGGTAACCCAATCTTGGTGTGAGATTGCCAGTGATTAAAAGAAAAATAATTATATTATGTGGGATTTTATCATTCTTGAGCACCTGTTCTTTTGAGAAATTTATAAGCATTGACACAACAAACCATAGATACAACAACTGTGATAAAATTTTATGTTCAAGAATGTTACATTGAAAAGTATTTTCATGGTGATTGAGGAACTCAGGTGGTAATTACTTTTTTATTTGGAGCTGGTGAGTTGTATTGAAAGAGGTAATTACAATTAGCCTACACTTTATGAAGGTTTACTTAAGCTGTTAAGATGTATTTGCAGTGTTAATTATAAGTACAGTAATCTACACTTGCAACAAGATTTTTAACTGTTCCTCAAGGGAATTAAATAATTACTGCAGTTGCAGCAGTTCAAGAAACATGCATGAAATAAGTGTCCATCAGTCTTAAATATAAATTATTAACACAAACTTAATAGCTGTATGTTCATGTGACAAACATCAGCATTCCTACGTGCTATTTTTTTTTTTTAACCTCACCGACTGTTTCCAAACAAGGTTGGGTTACCTAAAACAAAAAAACACCATTATTCATTTACTTACTCTCTTTCCAATTTAGATTACCCTCTGACTGCAACGTCCCTCTCCTTTTTCAGAGTTCGTGCACTGCACTTTCCACCTCAAGGACTCTAGTTTGGCTAACTGGTTTCCCTGAATCCTTGTATAAATGTTACCTTTCTCACACTCCAGCAGTACATCCAATAAAAACCACCATTCTCCATTTTCTCTTATCCAAGACATTTACACAGGCCTGTGGGATGCTAAAGCTCTTACAACTCAAAGCCTCCTTTACCCTCTTCCTATATGATTTTATCTCTTGTTGCCTAATGCATGAAATGACTCCCTCTCTTTCATCACTAACATTCAACAGCTCTTGAAAATATCCTTTCCATTTTGCCATTATCTCCACCTTCCCATCTTACATCTTCCCCTCTTTCACTATGAACTGTAAAGTCTATGTACTCACTCCATTTTCTTCATTTCATTGATTTCTCTCCAAAACTGTTATTTATTCTCAGTATTCTCTCATTGGCTCTCCTTTTCACTTGTACACCAACCTTTAATGTATCTTTTCCTTTCCATATATACTGCCTTCCATATTTTATCTTTGCATTGTAAAAGCCTCTCATGGGCTGACTTTTTCTCTGTTAGTTCTCTCTCTGCCTCATCATTAAATCAGTCGTTCCGTATCCCATCTGCATCCACCCTCTCATACCCACAAATCTCTGCTGCAAACTGTAGCAATGCATTCTTAAATTTACCTTGACCTCTTCATTACTTGTACTCTCTCTAGCCCATGCTTCTCACATTAGTTGCTTATATATTTCCCTGCCTCCCCCTTTAGTTTATTCACTGCTGCCAGTGTTCTGGTACTTCATATACCCCTTACTTGTACTGTTGCTACCATTAAATAATGAACTAACATATCTTTCGCTCTAAAATCATTTACATGCATATGTCTATTTTAATGTTTCGTCTAATAATACATAGTCTGGCATCATTGTACCTCACATCATATCTTGTATGCTTATTTATCTTTTTCTCAAAATAAATATTGCCCATTACCAACCCTCATTCTAGATATATTTCAATTAAGGGCCCCCATGATCACTTACCCCTGAGAGTTCAAACATTTGTACTACACCATCTGCAACAGTATTGCCCATTTTAGCAATTTAGGTTCCTACGTAATTATTCTTTCATCTTGCTCAAGACTCCCTAAGCATTAATTTAACATTTCTCAAATTTTTTCTACTCTACACTCCTCTCGTTCCCAGGTGTATAACACTTTCCATAACCCACTTCTCACATCCCATCTCTATTCTGATCCCAATAATTCTTGAAGTTAATCACTTATACCACCCCTTTTTTTTCGTATTTGATAATCTAATCTTTCCACTACTGTACTGTAATATACATTTTTTTAACACATCAGCCTTCTCCCACCAAGGCAGGGCGGCCCAGACAAAACCCAAAAGTTTCTCTTTTTAAATTTAGTAATTTATACAGGAGAAGGGGTTACTGGCCCCGTGCTCCCGACATTTTAGTCACCTCTTACAACACGTATGGCTTAGGGAGGAAGAATTCTTCCACTTCCCCATGGAGATAAGAGGAAATAAACAAGAATAAAAACTAGAAAGAAAATAAAAGAAAACCCAGAAGGGTGTGTATATATATGCTTGTACACGTATGTGTAGTGTGACCGAAGTGTAAGTAGAGATAGCAAGACGTACCTGAAATCTTGCATATTTCTTTCTCTCGACACACCGGCCGTGTCCCACCTAGGCAGGGTGGCTCAAAAGGAAAAACGAAAGTTTCTCCTTTTACATTTAGTAATATATACAGGAGAAGGGGTTACTAGCCCCTTGCTTCCGGCATTTTAGTCGCCTCTTATGACACGCATGGCTTACGGAGGAAGAATTCTGATCCACTTCCCCATGGAGAATCTTGCGTGTTTATGAGACAGAAAAAAGGACGCCAGCTATCCTACCATCATGTGAAACAATTGCAGGCTTTCGTTATACATTCACTTGGCAGGATGGTAGTGCCTTCCCGGGTGGTTGCTGTCTATCAACCTACTACCTACCAGTATATATGTTAATTTTAAGGCTGTCTGAAATGCTCTGTATAACAAGGGACTTTTTATAAAGTAGTTTATACATATCAGTTGTATACCACATTCTATTTTACTGAAATAAAGTCATTTGCTTGTTGATTCCCACTGCTAGGCTTCCCTGCATCAGAGTGCCAATCATTAAGCAATCTTTTCACTGTATGTACTATCCACTCTCCGTATATCTCTTTAACAAATTACTATACTACAATATTTAGTGTATGGTTTTTACATTCATTTCTGTTACTTTATTTTACATTATACACAGAGTTTTCATATAGTTACTGGAATTTACTTTGAATTTCTCTTCAGATTCTCTTGATATCTGACGGTGAGGTGTGGAACGTAGATCAGGTGACTCAACTGGTGGGCCGTCATGTTCATGAAACTCGGGTGTTTGCTGTGGGAATTGGTGACGGAGCTTCCACGGCTCTCATACATGGAGTGGCCAGGGCTGGTAAAGGATATTCAGAAATGGTTTTCCAACAAGATAAACTTCAACATAAGGTAAAGCTGATTGTTTTTCTGTATCTTCTTCAGCAAGATAAATCAAATGCTATGTGCAAAGTGAATCTTTTTTTACAGATGGAGTTTTGCTCTTAAGTAATGTTTTATCAAGTAATTGACTTAAAGGTCTACTTAAGGAAAACAAAGTTGTGTGTAAATTAAGGTTTGCTCTACACATAATGTCTAATTACTATATTTGTTGGCAACTCTTGCCATGCAGCATTTGATGACCTTAATTATATATGTATATAACCTCTTCTCCTGTATATATAGTGGACTCTCGACCAATGATGGCATCGATTAACGATAAATCCGACTAGCGATACATTTTAACGCAAAAATTTTGCCTCGACTAGCGCTAAAAAACTCGACCAACACTATTCATTCCGTCTGAGACGCGTCCACTTCTGGCCAGTGTTTACAAGCCAGCCAGCCACCGCAGTCGCTTCCAAGAATGCAATCGGAACATTTCATATTATCACAGCCTTTTTAGTGATTTCACCTGAAAAATAAGTGACCATGGGCCCCAAGAAAGCTTCTAGTGCCAACCCTACAGCAAAAAGGGTGAGAATTACTATGGATATGAAGAAAGAGATCATTGCTAAGTATGAAAGTGGAGTGCATGTCTCCGAGCTGGCCAGGTTGTACACAAAACCCCAATCAACCATTGCTACTATTGTGGGCAAGAAAACGGCAATCAAGGAAGCTGTTCTTGCCAAAGGTGCAACTATGTTTTCGAAACTGAGATCGCAAGTACTCGAAGATGTTGAGAGACTGTTATTGGTGTGGATAAACGAAAAACAGATAGCAGGAGATAGCATCTCTCAAGCGATCATATGTGAAAAGGCTAGGAAGTTGCATGACGATTTAATTAAAAAAATGCCTGCAACTAGTGGTGATGTGAGTGAATTTAAGGCCAGCAAAGGTTGGTTTGAGAGATTTAAAGGGAAGGGAAGTAACCCCGGAAAAGGACTTGCCACCTCAAGTCCTAATGGAAGGGGATTTCCCTTCTAAACACTAAGACCATCAACACTCTTCCCTCCTTCCATCCCATCAATCATCACCTGATCTTCAATAAAGGTAAGTGTCATGTAACTGTGCATGTCTTCTTCAGTTTGTGTGTATTAAAATTAATATTTCATGTGGTAAAAACAATTTTTTTTCATACTTTGGGGTGTCCTACACGGATTAATTTGATTTCCATTATTTCTTATGGGGAAAATTAACTTGACTAACGATAATTTTGACTAACGATTAGCTCTCAGGAACGGATTAATAGCGTTAGTCGAGGGCCCACTGTATTACCAAATTTAAAAAAAGAAACTTTTTTCTTTTTGGGCCACCCTGCTTCAGTGGGATACGGCCAGTTTGTTGAAAGAAGAAGAATTACATATATGTTGCAAGATTCTGTACGAGGCACAAGTACGCTCACACGTTGAGTATGCTCCACTTTCTTGGTTTGCCTGCCCCCCCTCTCATCTGCGACTGCTTGACAGAGTAGAGAACAGAGCAAGACGTCTCATCTCTCGCCTGGACCCATCCTGGATAGATCTGTCATTTCAGCAGAGCCTTCAACACAGGAGGGATGTGGGTGGCCTTACTGTTATGTACAAGGCCAATATTGTCAATGTATCACACTTGGATCCACTTCGAGGACAGCGTGAAACAAGCTTTTATGCCACAAGACGGACAGAAAGCAGCAACTTCACTCTGGCTGTACCCTTCTCCAGAACATCACTCCATCTGAGATCATACATACCCAGGATGACTCGAGTATGGAACACATTCGTACAGCATAATGATGTCAACGAGATAAAGTCAGTTGATCACATGAAAATGCTGGCCCACAGATGGCTCCAACTTCATCCTGTTCCCTACTTGTATGTCTCATAACAATAAAAATGCTTTCAAATGAGCTGATGTAGGTAACAGCTCTTAGCTTGTCAATAAAGTTAGGAATCCTTAACCTGTAAATAGCTTGTCAATAAAGCTAGGGATCCTTAACCTTGTCAAATCCTGTGTAAAAAAAAAAAAAAAAAAAAATGTTTCTTGCCCTTGTAGTCTTAAGGTTAAGCTTTCCTGGAATGCTCTGCATAACCATGGGCTTTCAGCATGCAATCAGTGTCACCCATTTCTGTATAAACATTGAAGTATTCTCAGCCTTACAGCCTAACAACCCTGGCTTAACTTTTTTCATTTGTTTATTTTTTTAACTCTATGTCCATCTCCCACTGAGGCAGAGTGAACTGAAAAAGAAGAAACAAAGTTTTTCTTCTTCTTTCATTTAGTGATTTATACAGATGAAGGGGTTGCTAGCCCATTGCTTCAACATTTTAGTCACCTTTTATGACCTGCATGGCTTACGGAGGAAGGATTCTTCTCCACTTAAGTTTATCTTATTAAAAAAAAGAACCATTTAGGAGAGGAACTCTATGACGACATTTTGGTCCCTACTGGACCATTGTCAAGCCTGGTTCAGGATGGATCAAATGATTATATGGTGGAATATTACTAAGAGGTGAGTGATTGTATGGTGGTATATTATGTAAACCACACATTGTAAGCTGTGCAAGGAAATAAAAAAAAATTAATTTAACCCATAAACGGTCCAAACATATATATACGTTCACTACCCCAGTGCCCCGAATATTTTGAAAAATAAAAAATTTTTTTTTTTTTATTGAAAAAAAGAGCACATTTTTCTAAGTGTTATAGGATAACAAAAAAAAATAGAGTCAGTATTTACCGAGATATGAGGCTGCAAAGTTGGCACTTGGGGATCACCTGACAGCAACATGGAGCGCTGCCGCTTGCAAAAGTGTTGCCGATATACCTTTTTTTCTATTTTTCATATTATTTTATATAATTTTTATGTTCTGATAATTACAGTTTATAGTAGTTCTTGTCATTTCATAACAAATCTTTGTTCTGACACTAGTATTAAGTACTGAAATTATACTCACATTGTCACAAACACACTGACAGGTGGACACTTACACCTGCCTTGGCCATTTACTGTTGTCTTGGAATATATACAAAGTATTTATATGTCCCAGCAATGTTTTGGATATGTGGAAGTATATAAGGAGGAGGAGGAGGAGAAGAAGAAGGAGGAGATGGAGGAGGAGGAGAAGTAGGAGGAGGAGAAGTAGGAGGAGGAGAAGTAGGAGGAGGAGAAGAAGGAGGAGGAGAAGAAGGGGGAGGAGAAGAAGGAGGAGTAGAAGGAGGTGAAGAAGGAGGTGAAGAAGGAGGTGAAGGAGGAGGAGAAGAAGGAGGAGGAGAAGGAGGAGGAGAAGAAGGAGGAGTAGAAGGAGGTGAAGAAGGAGGTGAAGAAGAAGGAGGTGAAGAAGAAGGAGAAGAAGGAGGAGGAGAAGAAGGAGGAGGAGAAGAAGGAGGAGGAGAAGAAGAAGGAGGAGGAGAAGAAGGAGGAGGAGAAGAAGAAGAAGGAGGAGAAGAAGAAGGAGGAGAAGGAGGAGGAGGAGAAGGAGGAGGAGGAGAAGGAGGAGAAAGGGGAGGAGAAGGAGGAGAAGGAGGAGGAGGAGGAGAAGAAGGAGGAGTAGAAGGAGGAGGAGAAGGAGAAGTAGGAGGAGGAGGAGGAGGAGGAGGAGGAGGAGGAGGAGGAGGAGGAGGAGGAGGAGGAGAAGAAGGAGAAGAAGGAGAAGAAGAAGGAGGAGGAGGAGGAGAAGAAAAAGGAGGAGGAGAAGAAGGAGAAGGAGAAGGAGACATAATAATAATAAAATAATAAGTTGCCTTGAAGCATGAAAAACAAAGTCCACCCCTGACAGTGACAAGATAAGGGGAGATAACATCTGATAAGATCTGACGTTTGATGAGCGTAAACAAGGAGGAGGGAGGGTGCAGCTGATAAGAAAAGATTAGATGACCATCCCCCTAGCTTTGTTTTTGCTGGTACACAAACATTTCTGTCTGTCTATTTGTCTGTCTGTCAAGCTCACTGTCTCAGAGAGCCACAAGACTGTGTCATCACCTTTACTCACATCTTCAAGCAGAGTATAGCACTTTGGCTGGATTTTTTGGGTTATCCTAGCTAATTTACACTATGTATACTTATATTTGTGTGTACCTGTGAGACAGAGATAGACAGACAGATAGAAAGAGATAGACAGAAGCAGATAGACAGAGATAGACAGGGATAGACAGAGATAGACAGGGATAGACAGAGATAGACAGGGATAGACAGAGATAGACAGGGATAGACAGAGACAGATAGATACAGACAAAGACAAAGACAGACAGAGATAGAGACAGAGAGACAGAGATAGATATAGATACAGACAGACAAACAGAGATAGAGCCAGGCCACCAGCAGCCGGCCAGCCACACAGCTGGCCACCATGCAGCTGGCCAGCCAGCTGGCCAGCCAGCTAGCCAGCCAATCAGTCAGTCAGTCATCCAGCCAGGCAGCCAGCCAGCCAGCCTGCCAACCAGCCAGCCTGCCAGCCAGCCAGAATTGTTTCTCTTGACTTAGGGCATTGGTTATAAGACATTCTGAAAGGGTTTTGCACAAATATCACACATGGGTTATTATCGAGGTTTTTTGATATTTCCTTGACCACTTGTGGCCACATCCACCTCAAAGCCACTAAACTCAGGGTCAAAAATCACTTTCCTCTTAAAATGGGGGTGCTAATACTACATGACATCAGTGAATCCCAGGTATTTGCTGTGCTGTTTGCTCTAGCTGGCACTCATTTGAACTGGTGCTCCCACAAGATACTAAGTGGTCCCAGATTTTTTTAATACCACGCACACTGAGTGTTAGGACCCATTCTATGCTGACAAGGCATCTCAGGCCAATCATGCCAAATTTGAAGGCAGGAAAAATAAAACGTATATATACGTTTGGGGCACTAGCGGCAAAAACATATATTAAAACGTATATATACGTTTGGACCGTTTACGGGTTAATTACTAAGAAGTGAACAAGTGTGTGGTGGCATATTGCTATAATGAATGATTGTGTGGTGGAATATTAAGTGAAGGGTCATTCAATGGTCACTGTTTTTTTTATTTTTTATTATCACACTGGCCGATTCCCACCAAGGCAGGGTGGCCCGAAAAAGAAAAACTTTCACCATCATTCACTCCATCACTGTCTTGCCAGAAGGGTGCTTTACACTACAGTTTTTAAACTGCAACATTAACACCCCTCCTTCAGAGTGCAGGCACTGTACTTCCCATCTCCAGGACTCAAGTCCGGCCTGCCGGTTTCCCTGAACCCCTTCATAAATGTTACTTTGCTCACACTCCAACAGCACGTCAAGTATTAAAAACCATTTGTCTCTATTCACTCCTATCAAACACGCTCACGCATGCCTGCTGGAAGTCCAAGCCCCTTGCACACAAAAACTCCTTTACCCCCTCTCTCCAACCTTTCCTAGGCCGACCCCTACCCCGCCTTCCTTCCACTACAGACTGATACACTCTTGAAGTCATTCTGTTTCGCTCCATTCTCTCTACATGTCCGAACCACCTCAACAACCCTTCCTCAGCCCTCTGGACAACAGTTTTGGTAATCCCGCACCTCCTCCTAACTTCCAAACTACGAATTCTCTGCATTATATTCACACCACACATTGCCCTCAGACATGACATCTCCACTGCCTCCAGCCTTCTCCTCGCTGCAACATTCATCACCCATGCTTCACACCCATATAAGAGCGTTGGTAAAACTATACTCTCATACATTCCCCTCTTTGCCTCCAAGGACAAAGTTCTTTGTCTCCACAGACTCCTAAGTGCACCACTCACTCTTTTCCCCTCATCAATTCTATGATTCACCTCATCTTTCATAGACCCATCCGCTGACACGTCCACTCCCAAATATCTGAATACATTCACCTCCTCCATACTCTCTCCCTCCAATCTGATATTCAATCTTTCATCACCTAATCTTTTTGTTATCCTCATAACCTTACTCTTTCCTGTATTCACATTTAATTTTCTTCTTTTGCACACCCTACCAAATTCATCCACCAATCTCTGCAACTTCTCTTCAGAATCTCCCAAGAGCACAGTGTCATCAGCAAAGAGCAGCTGTGACAACTCCCACTTTGTGTGTGATTCTTTATCTTTTAACTCCACACCTCTTGCCAAGACCCTCGCATTTACTTCTCTTACAACCCCATCTATAAATATATTAAACAACCACAGTGACATCACACATCCTTGTCTAAGGCCTACTTTTACTGGGAAAAAATTTCCCTCTTTCCTACATACTCTATCTTGAGCCTCACTATCCTCGTAAAAACTCTTCACTGCTTTCAGTAACCTACCTCCTACACCATACACTTGCAACATCTGCCACATTGCCCCCCTATCCACCCTGTCATATGCCTTTTCCAAATCCATAAATGCCACAAAGACCTCTTTAGCCTTATCTAAATACTGTTCACTTATATGTTTCACGGTAAACACCTGGTCCACACACCCCCTACCCTTCCTAAAGCCTCCTTGTTCATCTGCTATCGTATTCTCCGTCTTACTTTTAATTCTTTCAATAATAACTCTACCATACACTTTACCAGGTATACTCAGCAGACTTATCCCCCTATAATTTTTGCACTCTCTTTTATCCCCTTTGCCTTTATACAAAGGAACTATGCATGCTCTCTGCCAATCCCTAGGTACCTCTCCCTCTTCCATACATTTATTAAATAATTGCACCAACCACTCCAAAACTATATCCCCACCTGCTTTTAACATTTCTATCTTTATCCCATCAATCCCGGCTGCCTTACCCCCTTTCATTTTACCCACTGCCTCACGAACTTCCCCCACACTCACTACTGGCTCTTCCTCACTCTTACAAGATGTTATTCCTCCTTGTCCTATACACGAAATCACAGCTTCCCTATCTTCATCAACATTTAACAATTCCTCAAAATATTCCCTCCATCTTCCCAATACCTCTAACTCTCCATTTAATAACTCTCCTCTCCTATTTTTAACTGACAAATCCATTTGTTCTCTAGGCTTTCTTAACTTGTTAATCTCACTCCAAAACTTTTTCTTATTTTCAACAAAATTTGTTGATAACATCTCACCCACTCTCTCATTTGCTCTCTTTTTACATTGCATCACCACTCTCTTAACCTCTCTCTTTTTCTCCATATACTCTTCCCTCCTTGCATCACTTCTACTTTGTAAAAACTTCTCATATGCTAACTTTTTCTCCCTTACTACTCTCTTTACACCATCATTCCACCAATCGCTCCTCTTCCCTCCCGCACCCACTTTCCTGTAACCACAAACTTCTGCTGAACACTCTAACACTACATTTTTAAACCTACCCCATACCTCTTCGACCCCATTGCCTATGCTCTCATTAGCCCATCTATCCTCCAATAGCTGTTTATATCTTACCCTAACTGCCTCCTCTTTTAGTTTATAAAACTTCACCTCTCTCTTCCCTGATACTTCTATTCTCCTTGTATCCCATCTACCTTTTACTCTCAGTGTAGCTACAACTAGAAAGTGATCTGATATATCTGTGGCCCCTCTATAAACATGTACATCCTGAAGTCTACTCAACAGTCTTTTATCTACCAATACATAATCCAACAAACTACTGTCATTTCGCCCTACATCATATCTTGTATACTTATTTATCCTCTTTTTCTTAAAATATGTATTACCTATAACTAAACCCCTTTCTATACAAAGTTCAATCAAAGGGCTCCCATTATCATTTACACCTGGCACCCCAAACTTACCTACCACACCCTCTCTAAAAGTTTCTCCGACTTTAGCATTCAGATCCCCTACCACAATTACTCTCTCACTTGGTTCAAAGGCTCCTATGCATTCACTTAACATCTCCCAAAATCTCTCTCTCTCCTCTGCATTCCTCTCTTCTCCAGGTGCATACACGCTTATTATGACCCACTTCTCGCATCCAACCTTTACTTTAATCCACATAATTCTTGAATTTACACATTCATATTCTCTTTTCTCCTTCCATAACTGATCATTCAACATTACTGCTACCCCTTCCTTTGCTCTAACTCTCTCAGATACTCCAGATTTAATCCCATTTATTTCCCCCCACTGAAACTCCCCTACCCCCTTCAGCTTTGTTTTGCTTAGGGCCAGGACATCCAACTTCTTTTCATTCATAACATCAGCAATCATCTGTTTCTTGTCATCTGCACTACATCCACGCACATTTAAGCATCCCAGTTTTATAAAGTTTTTCTTCTTCTCTTTTTTAGTAAATGTCTACAGGAGAAGGGGTTACTAGCCCATTGCTCCCGGCATTTTAGTCGCCTCATACGACACGCATGGCTTACGGAGGAAAGATTCTTTTCCACTTCCCCATGGACAATAGAAGAAATAAAGAAGAACAAGAGCTATTTAGAAAAAGGAGAAAAACCTAGATGTATGTATATATATATATGCATGTGCGTGTCTGTGAAGTGTGACCAAAGTGTAAGTAGGAGTAGCAAGATATCCCTGTTATCTAGCATGTTTATGAGACAGAAAAAGAAAACAGCAATCCTACCGTCATGCAAAACAGTTACAGGTTTCTGTTTCACAGTCATCTGGCAGGACGGTAGTACTTCCCTGGGTGGTTGCTGTCTACCAACCTACTACCTACGCTGTTTTATTTGAAGCAAGTATGCTATCAGAATCCTAGCTGCTAATGCATATGGTGTGCATTTTGCCACATACATCTTTATACTCATAAGGTGCACAGATGAAAATTTGCACACTTTTTTTTTGGACAATTTCGCAAACTAAAAATACTGTATCTCCATTGTAAAACTTATTAATCATTGCACACTTTAAATTCTAAATTACATGTGTCATCCAACTCAGCTGAGCAGCTGTCTTCCATATTGACCTTAATGTCAGATCAGAGATGGTTGCTGTACTTCTGGCAGTATTGAAGTTGTGTTGTGGAGTAAACTTCTGTTGGAACAAACTTTTGTTTTAAAACTTTATAAAACTCCATTAGAGCAAAACATTGTCCCAGTAAAAGCTTGTTCTTTTTGCAGTGTGACTTTTCTTCAGTGCCCTAAATCTCCACCTGCTCTAGGATTGACCCATAAATGGTCCAGGCAGATCTATGTTCACATGTGTAGTGCTCCAAAAGTAGATTACGTTTTTTTTACATATTTTCAAATATATATATAAAAAAAAGTAGATCAAAGTTTTTTTACACATTTTCAAATGTAAAAAAAAAAAAAAAGAAGATCTACTTTTTTTTACATACTTTCAAATGTTGAAAAAACGTATATATACGTTTGGACCATTTACGGGTTAAACATGGGTCCTTTGGTTGTGAGCTGAAGGCACTACACTGATCTAGAAACTGCCTAGTTTCTCACTATGATACTTGTTGACTGTTCTGCCTTCAAGTCACCTGTTTTTTTTTATATGGTCCTCCTAAGTTCTTGCCTATGGTTGGCCTTAAAACACACTTTAGTTTAGTATTTCTACTTACGGGACTCCTTATGGGGTTTTTTTTTGATGGCAGGGAAAAGTTCTAAATCCAAGGAATTAGTTACTCTTCATTTCATCAGATCAAACTTGATTCCCTCCCATTTCTTAATTAGTCTTACTGCTGTTGGTTTAGTAATTTCAGATGGATGTAATGATGATTTTGTATCTTTTTACAATAGAACTTACCTGTTGTTATTGGTCATTTTCAGGTAATGGGACTGGTGAACTCTATGGTACAGGAGAGTGTACAGGACGTGAGGGTCACTTGTGAGGTGGAACCCACCAGCAGAGTTACACTCCTCCCCAAAGTTCCACCTGTTATCTTCGGTGGTCAGCATCTGGTGTTATACACTAGGCTGCCTCCTACTACCACTGTAAGTCTGCAAGAGTAACTTGTGGCCATAGGAAATGGTGGAGGAAGAACAGACAATTTTTTAAATTTTTATTATGTAATAAATGCTTCTCTCTCTCTTTTCCTCTCCTTATGAGGTCATAAATTAGCCGCCAAACAGAACCTCATCCAACACTGTTTTCAATGTACTTTTCATAACTCTGAATTTCAGCAAGGCTTCAGTCCTTAGTGTAGATAGTACATTTAGTTTCTGAAGTATTTAATCAGCTTTTACAGTACATTTGACTTGTGTACTCTATGTATTCCTGTACTTGATGCTACGTGACTCATTTAGATTTTATGCTTTCTTGCAAATATAATGCTGTAATAACCATCTGATACAGGTGAAGGAAATAAGCATCAAGGGCAACATTGGATCAGCCGAGCTGAGTATTAGCATCCAGGGCAGTGACATTGTCATGGTTCATGACACAGAGATGAGTCTTCACCGCCTGGCAGCACGAGCACAGATCAACCAGTGGCAGCTGGATGAAGAAGGTTGGTATGCCTTCTTAGCATTCTTATTAAGCATTACTATTAAAGATAGTCACAGACACAAGCACTGATTTATTTAGATGTGTATATACAATAGTCTTTTGCTTATATTGATCTCACAAATACAATAATGATTTTGTGGTGATTTCTAGCTTAAGTCCCCTCAAGGCTGCCATCATGACTCAGCTAGAGTTCACTACAGTCATGCTGGTGGGAGATTCATATGTAAAAATTTGCATTTGTGGTCACAATGGTGACCCATTCTAACTTACTATAGATAAGAGGTTACTAGCCCCTTGCTCCCGGCATTTTAGTCGCCTCTTACAACACGCATGGCTTACGGAGGAAGAATTCTATTCCACTTCCCCATGGAGAAAATCTATATATATATATATATATATATATATATATATATATATATATATATATATATATATATATATATATATATATATATATATATATATATATATATATATATATATATATATATATATATATATATATATATATATATATATATATATATATATATATATATATATATATATATATATATATATATATATATATATATATATATATATATATATATATATATATATATATATATATATATATATATATATTTATTTATTTATTTATTTATTTATTTATTTATTTATTTATTTTTAATAATAAAAAATATTCACCTTTTAAATTCCCATTTTTTGGCTAACTCATGTAACCAGTTTCCTGTGTAGCAAGTACATTTGCTAATGTACCTCTCTGCAGGTAAAGCCATTGGGGTCATACAACCCTTCAAGCCTTAGTTCTACACCTTGTCCACAGGGTGTAGAACTTTCAAAAAAAATTTTTTGTTATTTTTTGTTATGAAATGGTACAGAATCTTTTTCTGAGGGTAATAAAACAAAAAAGTACGAAATTTTATGGAAAATTGACAAAATTACACTTTTGAATTTTACTGCATCACTGATATTTACAGATTGGCGATTTTGCCCACTTTGACTCCTATTTTAGGCCAATTACATTATTCCAGTTGACCAAGTTCTCAACTATTTCTCTAGTATCACTTTTATTTTATCAATTGAGCACAACAAACTGCCCAGTCAACTATTTCAACTAACCTAATAAAGTGATCAGAAATTGGTAATTTGACCAATTTCACACAAAGTTCAAAATATTCCATTTTGAAAATAGGGGTCCAGAATAAACAATGCAGGCATTCCTGGCACTAAAATAACATTTCTTCTGTTTATTAGTTATGTTTTCAGGCTTTACAAATGAATTCCATTTTATTTTTTATTCACATGAATTTTTATTCACACCAATAGAAGAGTTACTGTAATGCAATAGTGTAATAATTGTATAAATAATATCAGCACTTTCGTGAACGTATATTAGACCTGCCAGCTGATGTGTATTGGACGCGTGACATTATTTGTTTACTCTTGAACATCGGCAAAAGTTGAGCATTTCCGCCACTTTAAGCTCAATTTCAAGCTATTTTCAGTAGTAAAACCAATTAAATTCATCAATATTTCTGTAATATATCTTCCATTCTATCAAATGAGATCAAGAAACAGTGAATGCAACCTTAAAAACCATACGAAAATACACCGCAAAGTTGGTTTTAACCCTTTCAGGATCCATCCCGTAGATCTACGGCTTTACGTTCAGGATCCAAACCGTTGATCTACGTCATGAGCTCAGCTCACTCTGATAAACTGTGAGTGGTAAATTTGGGCCTAGATATGAGAGAATACATCTATGTGGTATGTGTGCACCACATAAAACAAATCTTGCAGCACACTGTGTATAATGAGAGAAAAAAAAAATGAGACCATGATTTTTTATTAAAACAGCGACTTTGCAGTGTTTTTTCGTATGTTTTTTATAGTTGTATTTGTGATTTCTATTCTCATTTGATAGTATGGAAGATATTTTACAGAAATAGAAATAATTTTGATTGGTGTTAGCCCTGGAAATGGCTTGAAACTGAGCTCAAAGTGGCGGAAATGTTAAATTTTTGCCGATGTTCAAGAGTAAACAAACGACCTCACACGTCTAATACACGCCAGCTGGTGGGTCTAATATACATTCACAAATATGGTGATGATATTTATACAATTATTACAATATTCCATAACAGTAAATCTTCTATTTTTTGGTGTGAATAAAAATTCATTATGTGAATAAAAAATCAAAATGGAATTTATTTGTAAAGCCTCAAAACATAACTAATGAACAGAGGAAATGTTAGTTTAGTGCCAGGAATACCTACATTGTTTATTCTGGACCCTATTTTGAAATTGGAATATTTTGAACTTTGTGTTAAATTGGCCAAATTACCAATTTCTGGTCACTTTATTTTGTAGTTGAAACAGTTGACTTGGCGATTTCTTGTGCTCAATCGATAGAATAGAAGTGATACTAGTGAAATAGCTAAGAATTTGGTCGACTGGAATAATGTAATTGGCCTAAAATGGTAGTCAAAGTCGGCAAAATCGCCGATTCGTAAATATCGCTGACACATCAAAATTCACGAGAGCATAATTTCGTCAATTTTTCATCAAATTTCGTACTTTTTGTTTTATTACCTTCACAAAAAGATTCTCTACCATTTCATAAGAAAAAATGAAAATTTTTTTTTTTTTGAAAATTCTTGGACACTGGGGCACCACTTCAGATTTTGGCCTTGGACCCTGAAAGGGTTAATCCAAAATCATGGTCAGTTTTTTTCATTATGTACTGCATGCTGCAGGATTTGTTTTATATGGTGCACACGTACCACATAGGTCCATTCTCTCATATCTAGGCCCAAATTTACCGCTCACAGCTTATCTGAGTGAGCTGAGCTCATGGCATAGAACTGTGGCTTGGACCCTGGCTTCAAAGCTGTAGAACTATGGGACGGACCCTCAAAGGGTTAAGGCACGTCCTCTGATGAGCATCACTTTGCAGATTTGTTACCAAAAATCATGACAGAACAGTTCTTATACCATAGGGCCTTGGGTATCTTTGCTTACACCTGTTTCTTTCTTCCCTTAGCAGTAGTAACTAGGTTCCTGGGTGTTAGTCAACTGTTGTGGGTTGAATCCAGGGGGTGGTAGTATACCCTAGATAGGACTGAACTCTCAAATAAGCAGAGTTAGAATAATATAATGTTAGAGTACGCCAACAGCATGTGCAGATTATGCCATCTTAAAGAACAAAATGGCACAAGTGTGATGAAATATCAGTGACACAAATAACCTGCACATAGGAGAATGAAACTTAAGATGACATTTTGATATGACTTTGACCACAGTGGCGTAATAATGAAATACCAAGTAATCCTTAAGTGGAGTGCTTTGGAACTGCTGAAGGGCTCTTGATTCAAAGAACTAGGGCAACTCCTTCCTCAGACCAAACCTAAATACCTCCCTATTATTATTTCCATGGCATCACTTAAGTTTTAAATTGTATATTTTCTTATTGTATATGGAAAAGCTCATAGTTATGCAGTGCATTTCAGGCAGATTTAAGATTAAACATGCAGTAATCTGTTTATGAAAAGGTATATTACACAGATACAGGAGGGCCCTGCATGTATTACATAGATACAGGAGGGCCCCACATATATTACATAGATACAGGAGGGCCCCACATATATTACATAGATACAGGAGGGCCCCACATATATTATATAGATACAGGAGGGCCCCACATATATAGATACAGGAGGGCCCCATATATATTACCTAGATACAGGAGGGCCCCACATATATTACATAGATACAGGAGGGCCCCACATATATTACATAGATACAGGAGGGCCCCACATATATTACATAGGTACAGGAGGGCCCCACATATATTACATAGGTACAGGAGGGCCCCACATATATTACATAGATACAGGAGGGCCCCACATATATTACATAGATACAAGAGGGCCCCACATATACAGCACCTCTTTACAGTGTGCACATTTTCATTGACTTTCAATTCAGTCATTGTTCATTATGTTCACTTTTCTGCCATTTTTGCACAACAGTTGCATAAGGGAAGAGTGAGCGACACCATATTTTAAGGTAAATATTGTATGTACTCTGTATTTATTTTACTTTTCTTTCATACCTAGCTGTATTAAGCATGTTATCAGGCATTGTAGAATTAAAGTAAAAGGACACAAGTGCAACTAATGTGACATTTATTGTGGCAACGTTTCGCTCTCCAGGAGCTTTATCAAGCCATTACCAATGGCTTGATAAAGCTCCTGGAGAGCGAAACGTTGCCACAATAAATGTCACATTAGTTGCACTTGTGTCCTTTTACTTTACATATTGTCGGTAATTCTACCAACTTTATTACACTATTGTAGAATTAGTTGATAATGAAAACGCCTCTCTTTTCCACCCGCTGGTGATTTTTGCTTAGCGTATGGGGTCAGGACCCTAGGAGTGGTACCAACGGGGTCCTCCTCTACAATAATATAACCTTATGAAAAATATATGTTACATAGATATAATAATATAACCTCATTTCTTCCTCCTTTGTTGTTATTCAGACCTTTATTTGGTAGTTATTTTTATTTCCTGACTTACTATTCCTCTCCGCCTTTGTCATAAATCTGTTAACTTTGTTTTATAAATTACAGAGGATGTTGCAGACGACATGATTACTCTCAGCGTGTCTAGTGGCGTAGTGTCAAAATTGACAGCACTGGTCGGTGTGGATCAGGAGGGAAATCAAATTGAACAAAGTCACCTTAAAGATATTCATACATTTATGAATGCAAATCTGGTAATTATGAAGGGTTAAAGTGACTAATTCCTTCAGGTCAACAGTTTATAAAACAGTTGGTAGTATATTTTTTTGATGCTCTTGAAGTGAAAACCTTTCTAATATTTTGTTTCTCTTGAAGCTTTATAAGTGAAAATCCTTCTAATATATATGATTTTTTGTGCAAAATACCACATAAATAACTGGGGAGGAACCTTACGCAATGTCCAACAGAGTACGACCAGTATATAAGGCACACATGTTGTATTAGTGACTTTCTTTCGTGCCTGACAATGTGTTATTACATGTAAACTACATTGTGTACTGATAAAAGAAATATTTTTTTTTTTTTTTTTAGCAAATCAGCCATCTCCCACCAAGGCAGGGTAACCCAAAAAGAAAGGAAATCCCAAAAAAAGAAATTACTTTCATCATCATTCAATACTTTCAACTCATACATAATCACTGTCTTTGCAGAAGGACTCAGATACGACAGTTTAGAAGTCCCTCTAAACTGCCAATATCCCAAACACCTCTTTTAACCCTTTGGGGGTCGACAGGTCCTCTCAGAGACTTGTTCTCAGGGTCACCAAATTTCAAAAAAAAAAAATTATTTTTTCTTATGAAAAGATAGAGAATCTTTTCCCGATCATAATGACACCAAAAGTATGAAATTTGATGGAAAACTTACGGAATTATGCTCTCGTGAAGTTAGTGGTCTCGACGATGTTTACGCATTGGCAATTTTGCCCACTTTGAGCCCTATTTTCAGCCAATTCCAATGTACTAGTTGACAAAAATCATAACTATTTCGCTAAAACTCCATTTTTTTTTCTATCGAATGAGTACAAGAAACCACCCATTTACCGATTTCAACTATCCAATAAAGTGGTCAGAATTTAGCAATTTTGCCAATTTCACACAAATTTCAAAAGATGGCAATTTCTAAATAGGGTCCAGAATAAACAAGAAAGACATTCCTGGCACTAAAATAACAAGTTCTCTGTTCATTAGTCACATCCCCAGTCCCCTCTTATATTTCTTTGGCTTTCCACTTTGAATTTTTATTCTTACAAAAAAAATAAGATTTACTGTTATGCAGACTACTGCATTAGTGTAGAAATGGTATAAATAATATCAGCGCACTTTTGAAAGAATATTAGACTCACAAGTTGACGTGTATTGGATGCTTGGCATGATTTGTTTACTTTTGAACTTTGGTAAAAATCGAACATTTCTGCTACTTTAAGCTCAATTTCAAGGCGCTTTTCATTGTAAAACCAGTCAAAATCATCTCAATTTTTGTAATATGTCTTCCATTCTATAAAATGAGACCAAGAAAACTATAATACAACAATAAATACCCTACGAAAATACAGTGCAAAGTCGCTGTTTTAATCCAAAAACCCGGTCAAAGTTATTTTTTTCTCATTATGCACTGTGTGCTGCAGGATTTTTCTTATACTGCGCACACTGACCACATAGACCCATTCTTACATATGTAGGCCTACCAGCTTTCTCTCACTAGATTTGAGGGCGCTAGAATTTAGGTGTACTAGTACGTCAAAAACCCTGGGTCGTAAGACGTACTAGTACGTCAGAAACCCCCAAAGGGTTAAAGTGCAGGCATTGTACTTCCCATTTCCAGGACTCAAGTCCAGCTAACTGGTTTCCCTAAATTCTTTCACTAAATATTACCCTGCTCACACTCCAACAACACGTCAAGTCCTAAAAACCAGTTGTCTCCATTCACTCCTATCTACCACACTCACACATGCTTGCTGTAAGTCCAAGCCCCTCGCACACAAAACCTCCTTTACCCCTTCCCTCCAACCTTTCCTAGGTCGACCCCTACGCCGCTTTCCCTCCACTACAGATTTATACACTCTCAAAGTCATTCTTTTTTGTTCCCTCCTCTCTACATGTCCGAACCACCTCAACAACCCCTCCTCAGCCCTCTGGATAATAGTTTAGGTAATCACGCACCTCTTCCTAATTTCCAAACTACAAATTCTCTGCATTATATTCACACCACACATTGGTCTTAGACATGACATCTCCTCTGCCTCCAGCATTCTCCTTGTTGCAACATTCATCACCCATGTTTCACACCCATATTAGAGCAATGATATAACTATACTCTCATACATTTCTCTCTTTGCTTCCATGGACAAAGTTCTTTATCTCCACAGACTCCTCAGTGCACCACTCCCCTTTTTCCCATCACTAATTCTATGATTCACCTCATCTTTCATAGACCCATCTGCTGACACGTCCACTCCGAATTATCTGAACTCATTCACCTCCTCCATGGTCTCTCCCTCTAATCTGATATACAATTTTTCATTACCTATATTTTTTGTTATCCTCATTACCTTACTCTTTCCCATATTCACTTTAAATTTTCTTCTTTTACATATCCTATTAAACTCATCCACCAACCTCTGCAACTTCTCTTCAGAATCTCCCAGCAGCACATTGTCATCTGCAAAGAGTAACTGTGACAACTCCCACCTTGTGTTAGATTCTTTATCTTTTAACCCCCACACCTCTGGCCTATAGCTGGGCTCTGGGAGTAGAAAAACTCTCGGAACTCATCAGAGGTGTACCAAAGGTATTTCCTATAAAAGAACCCCAGGCAAAGATAAAACAGATGAAATAAGAATAGTCTAGAGCATAGTACGTACAGGGTAAATAGTGCATTTTGAGGTACAGTAGTCCCCGCCAAATTCGCGGGGGTTACTTTTCAAGACCACCTGTGAATTCTGGACGCGGTTAAAAAAAAATGCCTGTAAATGCCTATTTTTTTAGTTTAAACTCTAAATATGCCTCCAAAACACTTTAATTTAATTTCAAGCTTGGGTTCATGCATCACCCTTAAAAAAAAAACAAAGAAAGTAAAGATAAACCCGTATACAGTACTGTACTGCTATGTCTCCTGCAGTGCTAGAATGTAAAATACAGTGGACCCCCGGTTAACGATATTTTTTCACTCCAGAAGTATGTTCAGGTGCCAGTACTGACCGAATTTGTTCCCATAAGGAATATTGTGAAGTAGATTAGTCCATTTCAGACCCCCAAACATACACATACAAATGCACTTACATAAATACACTTACATAATTGGTCGCATTCGGAGGTAATCGTTATGCGGGGGTCCACTGTACCGATGTTTCCTCCATATTTACTGTTCATGCAAGCTCATTTTCTTTGGTATAGTGTAATTTATTCAACCCTGTTTTCTTTGGTATACATACAGTAAATATATGGTAATAATTTAGTTTAGCAAAAAGTAAAGTTAAATTTTGCCAAATTTACATTAATATTTATGTTACAAGACTATTAAATTATATTTTTCTTAATAATTAGCATTAAAGCATATAAAAAATTATATATTGCCACGAAAAAAGCCAAAAGAATTCTTTGAATTTATGGGGATTTCCGCGAACAATTAATAGTTAGGCTCTAAGGAGAAATCCACGAATTACTGAAGCCGCGAATTTGCGGTTCCCAATTCATGGGGGTCCACTGTACATTGTAATGTATCATAGATAGGATACATTGTTGATATAAAGATGTTGGAGTATAAAATACACATGGTTTGAAGGATGCATAACAAGTACACAGATATGTTTTTCAACAGTTCAGTTATATTATTTTACAGGGCACCTCTTGGGGAACTGCACGCTCTGCAATGTATACTCCAGCTTGTGCTCAAATGATGTCTAGTCCTCCTCCAAGAGGGTGTCGGGTAAGTAACTACATCTGATTAGACAAGGCATGAAAAATCATTGAGGCATCTAAGGTTTACAAAGTACAGGTTTCCTCTCATTTTATGCGGATTCACACTGTGTGATTTCGCTTATGTGTGGCGACCCTATTTGCTTTATGCAGTCAAAATATGTCTTATGCAATTGGGAGCGAGTGGGATGTGGTCGCTGTGTTCAGTGTGTGCATCGCTTTGTGTGAGGCATTGTGGGAGTGATGCCACACATCACTGCAACTACAGTCTCGCTTTGTCCATGGTAGTGCTCACGTCTCAGCGTCTTTCTAATGTATTTTTTAGGTGTTTGCCATTACAATCATCATAGCTTCTCAGCCTCGTACCAAGTTGTCATCCAGCTCTGTTTGATTCACAGAAGAAACACAAAAGGTCTTCCTTAACAGTGAAGACTGTGAATTGTTGCAGTGCCTGAGAGGGGCACCGATTTGAGTAGTAATGATCATGATAGTGGCAACTTGTTTGACTTCATGGCCATTGATGATGATGCAAGTGATAGTGATAAATATTTGTCTGTGGAGCATCAATTTACACTTCAGCACATGCTGTCTGGTAACATTCCTAGCTGTCTCAAAGGGCCCTGGTAAATCACTAGAGAGAACACCAACCAGTGAGAGTGATTATGGTGGTGCTTTAATTGGCATGGATAAATAACCAAAAATAACCATTTACAAAGTCACACTATGACTTTGTAAATGGTCCAAGTTGGACCGAAACGTCGTCATAAGCTCCTCTCTTCTATGTACGGGTTATTTGTGTATGGCATGGAGAGTTAACCATGGGCAGTGCCAGTCAGGCATGTTGTACCAGCTATTAAGACAAAGATGCTCACACAGCATTTTATATACACAGGTGTAGTCTTGTGGTTTGTGTACCTGTTTGTAAGTGAGTCAGTGATAACCAATTAGCAATGTAGGGACGAGCAAAAGACAGCAGAGAAAAACTTCCTAAATATATTTTCTTTCACTAAAGATATATGCAGTATGTACAGTACAGTAGAACCTTGGTTTTCATGATTAATCCGTTCCAGAGAGTCTGGCGAAAACCGAAAATGACGAAAGTCGAAACAATATTTCCCATAAGAAATAATGTAAATCCAATTAATCTGTTCCAGACATCCAAAAGTATTAACAAATACATTTTATAGAGAATAACTATAGTTTTACTTACTGAAAACAATGAGAAATAAATATAAAGCACTAATGAAATGGATAAATGAACATTTAAATCACTTTTACTTTTATTGAAGACTTTTGGTGGCATATGGAAAACAGCGAGGAGGGGAGAGAGAGGCTAGTTTATTGTTTGGAGACAGGACAAAATGCTTCAATATGATGCTAGTATCAACTCTATGGCTTATTTATGTATCACAATTCATCTGATATGACATAAACAATATTAATAAGTAGAAACATGATATATACTCTAGGATGAATAAAATATGTCATTACGTATGTGACGAGTGGTGGTGTTAGCGGCGGCAGTGGCCACCACCACTAGTCACACTGAAAAAATGCACATAATTTATAAATGAGAAATATTTATACTTACCTTGGAGGAGATGCTGGTAGAGGTTTAGGGTGGAAGATACTCCAGGCAGCGTATGTTGTCAGTGGCCCTATATACTTGCAACAACTTTGGAGGAGTTAGTTTCGTGTTGTCCTTTTTCTATCACTTAATCGCTTAACTTACTTGCTACACTGTTAATGCTATACTTTATCGCTGGCTGGAGCTGAAGACTTTTTCGACTTCTGCTGCTTTAGTATTGTACATATTGTAGAATCATTGAATCACTGAAGAAGGCACATTCTCCCCTCTCTCTCCCCTCTCTCTCCCCTCTCTCTCCCCTCTCTCTCCCCTCTCTCTCCTCTCTCTCTCCCCTCTCTCTCCCCTCCACTTTGGTATGTACTTTGCTACGAGTTCTTTCTTGAATTCTATAGTGTTTCTCACTTTCTTTACCAAAGGGCTGGCACTCGGAGCTTTCTTTGGCCCCATGGTGGCTTATTTAGCAGCCACACACAATAAACAAGCACAAAAAACAATAGAGTATTATGAAATGTTTCGTATGAATGTGCAGGGTAATGTTCACTTGCCAAGAAACAATGTCACACTGACTCGGAATGCGTGTGTGGGAGGCTTTACCTGCATGTAGCAGGTGGACACATTTGGTATGTCCATCGAAATCCAAGGCGATCAACGAGAACAGAGACAATATTTTGACAAAAAAGTCAGCAATAACCGAAAATGATGAAATCAGAGGCAAACGAAAACAGAGGTTCCACTGTATATGTATATTATCTTCAGAGAGTATGTATAATGAGACAATTTACAAGCAAAGATATGGATGAACTGTTTTCATTCAGACTTGGAGGTAAGTCTACCAATTATGCACCTGACCTTGCTTCACAAAGTTGGTGGGGTTTCCCATGATTGGCTGGAGGAACCGAGCAGTTGACATAGCAGTGGGGCCTCTCCTGCTATACTCTTAACTGCTGGTTTACTGGTCAGGAGGGCATGCCTGTATAGGTGTATGACATGTCGAATAAATTGTAATGTACTCTTCACATGCCACACAGCACCAGCACCACCCCTGAAAGGAAGCCAAGTCCCATACCCAACACCCCCACCATGACCATGACCACTGGCTGTGTCAACCTCACACACAGAACTACCACCACCATTAGCACTACAACCACCATAACCAGTCACACACACACAACATTTATAATAACATTACCAGTGCCAGTCGTATATGTGTACATTTATAAGAAGAGTAGAAAACTGATGCAAATGGAAGTGCGTGTATACATGTGTATAAACAAGCTTATACGTATAAACGATTATACTGGTGCAACAATTATGCTTAATAATAAGGCATAACCAAACAGATATTGGCCATCAAATTAAAGTTCTTACCTTCACACTGCCATAAAATTTAAAAACTACAACTAAACAGCAACATCAAAAAACAGAGGTGTTAATGTTGCAGTTTTAATAACTGTAGTGTAAGCATGCCTCTGGAAATACAGTGGAATGAATGATGATGAAAGTTTTTCTTTTTTGGGCCACTCTGCCTTGGTGGGAAGCAGCCAATGTGTTAATAAAGAAAAATATTTCAATGTGGGAGACGGCCAACTTGTTGAAAAAAAAAAATTCAATGTGTACCATAGACTTGATTATTTTCATCACTGTGTCAATTACCCTCAGCTTCATGACTTCATAACTCCACCAGTATCTACCTGATTTCTATTCTATTTTATTACCATTGGAAAATTGAGCTCTTCACTTTCAAAAATTTTTTTTTTTTGAAAAATTGTGACACAGAAGCGACTTTTAACCCTTTCAATGTCTCTTATGCGCATGTACTTTACATGTATCACCACTAACCCTTTCACTGTCTCCCATGTAGATCTACATTATTGATGCCACTGTCTCCCATGTAGACCTACAGTATCAGTGCATACCTTTTCACTGTCTCCCATATAGATCTACATTATCGGCACCAGTGTCACGCACATAGATCTACATTTTAAACATAGTGTCCTCAGATATGCTGTGAATGGTAAACTTTGGTCTAGACTTGAGAGAATGGGTCTAAATGTTTTTTTTATGGTTTTATTGACTGTTTCTTGGTATCAATTGATAGAATGGAAGACATAAAAGTGACATAGAAATAATTTTGGTTGGCTTCAGATTTTTTCTGTTATTAATATACTGTACTGATACATAGTATGTGAATACTTAGTGATGCATTCTGTCCAACTTTCCTGAACAGTATTATCCAGACTCCACCAACTATTGTGTCAACAGTACTACTTGTGTAGTTCAGTAAATCCTCGACTTAAGAACACACTGAAAATCTTCTGTATTGTGTATTAATGTCATTATTATATCATTATTGTGTATAATATCATTATTATGTGCAATACATAAGGTCCCCAATGCATTCATAAGTTGAAGTCTTCCTGTATTATGAATTTTATACATAATTCAGGAGGTCCCCAATGTGTTTGTAAGCCAAGGACTTACTGTGTATGCTTATACATAGACTTCCTAGCAACATTATGGTAAGGGGCCCCGGCAAGCCTTACGTCATGTGACTACCCCCACATGTAGAACTCGACTAGGCATAGTGGGGAGCAGATGCAAACAAGCTGGGCTCTTCCACAATTGCCGAATGCAGCCTCTTCTCACTTAACGACAGAATTCCATTCCTAAGATCACACTGGTAAACGAATTCGTCGCTAAGTGAGGAACATACTATAATGGTCGTTGGTTTGTGTCAACCATCTTTGATAATGTTTTAATGTCACCTTTGCACCATTTATAACATTTCTGGTATATTTTTAAATGTTTATACACCAGTGTACTGTATATTGTAATAAACAGAATAGAGGAAATCAGCTCTAATATACATTGTACCCCGAGTTTCGAAATTTCTTCGTTCCAGAAGGCTGTTCAAGCCCGTCGTAAGTCTGAGTCGTTGGTAAACAAGTACATCACTAAGTGAGGAGAGGCTGTATACATTTCCAGAACAGTCTACAGTGTATTCCTGCTACCTTCACTCCATCCATGAACATACAACACTTGTACAATAAACAGATGAGTCTCTGCTCAATATAGATCAAGTAAACAAGAGACTATACTCTTTCCTAATTTCATGTGATATATCTACTAGACTTCTTTATAGACCCTAGGAAAGCTTTCAATACAGTAGACCACAACAACCTGCATCTTAAACTAGAACATCATGGTATCAGAGGTTATGCACTTGCATATATAAAGTCCTACCTTAACAACAGACATCAATATGTCTCCATCAAGGGCATAACCTTGTCAACTTGACCTGTTGACATTGGGGTGCCCCAAGGCAGTGTTCTCAGTCCTCTGCTTTTCTTCATAGATATCATTAATCTTCCAAATGCATCTCATCAACTTAAACCTGTTCTGTTTGCAGACAACACCACTATTGTCATCTACCCAAATCTGAACTCACTCAATAACACTTAATGAAGAGCTCATAAAGATATCTACCTGGATAATTACCAATAATCACGCACTTTTTTCTTTTTATAACACGCTGGCTATTTCCCACCAAGGAAGGATGACCCTAGAAAGAGGAAACATTTTCATCATCACTCACCTCATCACTATCTTGCCAGAGGTGAACCTACACTACAGTGAGTGCCAGCACTATACTTCCCACCTCCAGGACTCAAGTCCAGCTAGCCAGTTTCCCTTCATAAATGTTACATTGTTCACACTCCAACACCACGTCAAGTCATAAAAACCATTTGCCTCCACTCTCTCCTAACGTGTTCATGCATGCTTCCTGGAAATCTAAGCCCCTAGCACACAAAATCTCCTTTACCCCCTTCCTCCAACCTTTCCTAGGATGACCCCTTCCCTCCACTACAGATTTATATGCTCTCCAAATCACTCTATTTCATTCCATCCTTTCTTAATGTTTGAGCCACCTCATCTCTTACTGTCTTATGTGCAGTAGTCTCCCCATAACCACAGGAAATATGCTCCAAAACCTACCATGCATACCTGAAACTGTGGATGGTAGTGAACTCCATATATATGTCATTTTTGTTTACATACATACCTATGTAAAAGTTTAATTGATAAATTACACACAATAAGTGGAAAATTATCACTTTTGCACTGATTGGAAGCACTTCACAGCTTCCCTTAGACTTTGAAAAACTGCCACCATTACTACTTTTGTGCTTTGGTGTTATTATTAAGCAAAGTTAAGGATTATTTTTGGGCCATTGTAAGCCATGGATAACTAAAACCACAGAAACCGAATCCATGGATACAGGGATTCTACTGGACATACATGTCAAATACTATCTCCTCACACTCTGTAATAATGCAGGTAGGTTGGTAGACAGCAACCGCCAAGGGAGGTACTACCGTCCTGCCAAGTGAGTGTAAAACGGAAGCCTGTAATTGTTTTACATGATTGCTGGTGTTTTTTTTTTTTTGTCTCATGAACATGCAAGATTTCACGTGTCTTGCTACTTCTACTTACAACTAGGTCACACGACACATGCATGTACATGGTTATGTATACACACTCATCTGAGTTTTCTTTGGTTTTATCTTAGTAGTTCTTGTTCTTATTACTTTTCCTTTCATATCCATGGGGAAGTGGCATAAGAATCTTTCCTCCGTAAGCCATGTGTGTTGTAAAAGTCGACTAAACTTTCTCGTATAGCTTACTAAAAAGAAAGAAGAAAACTGTGAAAGTGGGATGTTTGAATGTATGTGGATGTTGTGCAAATGATAAGAAAGAGATGAATGTGGATGTTATGAATGAAAAGAAGCTGGATGTCCTGGCTTTAAGTGAAACAAAACTGAAGGGGGTTGGAGAGTTTCAGTGGGGAGAAATAAATGGGATTAGGTCAGGGGTTTCTAATAGAGTTAGAGCTAAGGGAGGAATAGCAATAATGTTTAAGGATAAGTTATGGCAGGATAAGAGGGAATATAGAAGTATAAATTCAAGGATTATGTGGAGTAAGATAAGGGTTGGATGTGAAAAGTGGGTTATAGTAAGTGTTTATGCACCTGGAGAAGAGAGAAGTGTAGAGAGAGATAGAGGTTTTGGGAAATGTTGAGTGAATGTGTGGGGAGTTTTGAACCAAGTGAGAAAGTACTTGTGGTTGGGGATCTCAGTGCTAAAGTGGGTAAAAATGTTGTGGAGGGAATAATAGGTAAATTTGGGGTGCTAGGGGTAAATGAAAATGGGAAACCTTTAATTGAACTATGTGTAGAAAGAGGTTTGGTAATAAGTAATACATATTTTATGAAAAAGAGGGTAAGTGAGTATACAGGGTATGATACAGCACTTAATGAAAGTAGTTTGTTAGATAATGTATTTGTGGATAAAAGGTTGATGGGTAGGCTTCAGGAGGTACATGTTTATAGAGGGGCAGTGGATATATCGGATCATTATTTAGTTGTAGCTACAGTTAGAGTAAGAGGTAGGTGGGAGAAAAGGAAAAGAGCAACAGAAAGTAAGAGATAGATGAAAGTTTATAAACTAAGGGAGGAGGAAATTAGGGTGAGATACAAGCAACTATTGGTAGCAAGGTGGGCTAATGCAAGTGTGGGTAGTAGGGAGGGGTTGAAGTGGGATGGGATAGCTTTAAAAATGCAGTATTAGAATGTGGGGCAGAAGTTTGTGGCTATAAGAGGGTGAGTGCAGAAGGAAAGAGGAGTGATTGGTGGAAGATGAAGTAAAGGGTGTGACGAAAGAGAAAAAAGTAGCTTATGAGAAGTTTTTACGAAGCAGAAGTGATATAAGAAGGGCAGAGTATATGGAGAGTAAAAGAAAGGTGAAGAGAGTGGTGAGAGTGTAAAAGGAGAGCAAGTGATAGAGTGGGAGAGGCATTGTCAAAAAATTTTGTGGAGAATAAGAAAAAAATTTGGAGAAAGATAAACAAGTTAAGAAAGCTTTGGGAATGAATGGATTTGTCAGTTAAAAACAGAGTTGGGGAGTTAGTAGATGGGGACCTGGAGGTATTGGGTAGATGGTGGGAATATTTTGAGGAACTTTTAAATTTTATTTATTATTATCACACTGGCCGATTCCCACCAAGGCAGGGTGGCCCGAAAAAGAAAAACTTTCACCATCATTCACTCCATCACTGTCTTGCCAGAAGGGTGCTTTACACTACAGTTTTTAAACTGCAACATTAACACCCCTCCTTCAGAGTGCAGGCACTGTACTTCCCATCTCCAGGACTCAAGTCCGGCCTGCCGGTTTCCCTGAATCCCTTCATAAATGTTACTTTGCTCACACTCCAACAGCACGTCAAGTATTAAAAACCATTTGTCTCCATTCACTCCTATCAAACACGCTCACGCATGCCTGCTGGAAGTCCAAGCCCCTCGCACACAAAACCTCCTTTACCCCCTCCCTCCAACCCTTCCTAGGCCGACCCCTACCCCGCCTTCCTTCCACTACAGACTGATACACTCTTGAAGTTATTCTGTTTCGCTCCATTCTCTCTACATGTCCGAACCACCTCAACAACCCTTCCTCAGCCCTCTGGACAACAGTTTTGGTAATCCCGCACCTCCTCCTAACTTCCAAACTACGAATTCTCTGCATTATATTCACACCACACATTGCCCTCAGACATGACATCTCCACTGCCTCCAGCCTTCTCCTCGCTGCAACATTCATCACCCATGCTTCACACCCATATAAGAGCGTTGGTAAAACTATACTCTCATACATTCCCCTCTTTGCCTCCAAGGACAAAGTTCTCTGTCTCCACAGACTCCTAAGTGCACCACTCACTCTTTTTCCCTCATCAATTCTATGATTCACCTCATCTTTCATAGACCCATCCGCTGACACGTCCACTCCCAAATATCTGAATACGTTCACCTCCTCCATACTCTCTCCCTCCAATCTGATATTCAATCTTTCATCACCTAATCTTTTTGTTATCCTCATAACCTTACTCTTTCCTGTATTCACCTTTAATTTTCTTCTTTTGCACACCCTACCAAATTCATCCACCAATCTCTGCAGCTTCTCTTCAGAATCTCCCAAGAGCACAGTGTCATCAGCAAAGAGCAGCTGTGACAACTCCCACCCTGTGTGTGATTCTTTATCTTTTAACTCCACGCCTCTTGCCAAGACCCTCGCATTTACTTCTCTTACAACCCCATCTATAAATATATTAAACAACCACGGTGACATCACACATCCTTGTCTAAGGCCTACTTTTACTGGGAAAAAATTTCCCTCTTTTCTACATACTCTAACTTGAGCCTCACTATCCTCGTAAAAACTCTTCACTGCTTTCAGTAACCTGCCTCCTACACCATACACTTGCAACATCTGCCACATTGCCCCCCTATCCACCCTGTCATACGCCTTTTCCAAATCCATAAATGCCACAAAGACCTCTTTAGCCTTATCTAAATACTGTTCACTTATATGTTTCACTGTAAACACCTGGTCCACACACCCCCTACCTTTCCTAAAGCCTCCTTGTTCATCTGCTATCCTATTCTCCGTCTTACTCTTAATTCTTTCAATTATAACTCTACCATACACTTTACCAGGTACACTCAACAGACTTATCCCCCTATAATTTTTGCACTCTCTTTTATCCCCTTTGCCTTTATACAAAGGAACTATGCATGCTCTCTGCCAATCCCTAGGTACCTTACCCTCTTCCATACATTTATTAAATAATTGCACCAACCACTCCAAAACTATATCCCCACCTGCTTTTAACATTTCTATCTTTATCCCATCAATCCCGGCTGCCTTACCCCCTTTCATTTTACCTACTGCCTCACGAACTTCCCCCACACTCACAACTGGCTCTTCCTCACTCCTACAAGATGTTATTCCTCCTTGCCCTATACACGAAATCACAGCTTCCCTATCTTCATCAACATTTAACAATTCCTCAAAATATTCCCTCCATCTTCCCAATACCTCTAACTCTCCATTTAATAACTCTCCTCTCCTATTTTTAACTGACAAATCCATTTGTTCTCTAGGCTTCCTTAACTTGTTAATCTCACTCCAAAACTTTTTCTTATTTTCAACAAAATTTGTTGATAACAGCTCACCCACTCTCTCATTTGCTCTCTTTTTACATTGCTTCACCACTCTCTTAACCTCTCTCTTTTTCTCCATATACTCTTCCCTCCTTGCATCACTTCTACTTTGTAAAAACTTCTCATATGCTAACTTTTTCTCCCTTACTACTCTCTTTACATCATCATTCCACCAATCGCTCCTCTTCCCTCCTGCACCCACTTTCCTGTAACCACAAACTTCTGCTGAACACTCTAACACTACATTTTTAAACCTACCCCATTCCTCTTCGACCCCATTGCCTATGCTCTCATTAGCCCATCTATCCTCCAATAGCTGTTTATATCTTACCCTAACTGCCTCCTCTTTTAGTTTATAAACCTTCACCTCTCTCTTCCCTGATGCTTCTATTCTCCTTGTATCCCATCTACCTTTTACTCTCAGTGTAGCTACAACTAGAAAGTGATCTGATATATCTGTGGCCCCTCGATAAACATGTACATCCTGAAGTCTACTCAACAGTCTTTTATCTACTAATACATAATCCAACAAACTACTGTCATTTCACCCTACATCATATCGTGTATACTTATTTATCCTCTTTTTCTTAAAATATGTATTACCTATAACTAAACCCCTTTCTATACAAAGTTCAATCAAAGGGCTCCCATTATCATTTACACCTGGCACCCCAAACTTACCTACCACACCCTCTCTAAAAGTTTCTCCTACTTTAGCATTCAGGTCCCCTACCACAATTACTCTCTGACTTGGTTCAAAGGCTCCTATACATTCACTTAACATCTCCCAAAATCTCTCTCTCTCCTCTGCATTCCTCTCTTCTCCAGGTGCATACACGCTTATTATGACCCACTTCTCGCATCCAACCTTTACTTTAATCCACATAATTCTCGAATTTACACATTCATATTCTCTTTTCTCCTTCCATAACTGATCATTTAACATTACTGCTACCCCTTCCTTTGCTCTAACTCTCTCAGATACTCCAGATTTAATCCCATTTATTTCCCCCCACTGAAACTCTCCTACCCCCTTCAGCTTTGTTTCGCTTAGAGCCAGGACATCCAACTTCTTTTCATTCATAACATCAGCAATCATCTGTTTCTTGTCATCCGCACTACATCCACGCACATTTAAACAACCCAGTTTTATAAAGTTTTTCTTCTTCTCTTTTTTTAGTAAATGTATACAGGAGAAGGGGTTACTAGCCCATTGCTCCCGGCATTTTAGTCGCCTCATACGACACGCATGGCTTACGGAGGAAAGATTCTTTTCCACTTCCCCATGGACAATAGAAGAAATAAAAAAGAACAAGAGCTATTTAGAATAAGGAGAAAATCCTAGATGTATGTATATATATATATGCATGTGCGTGTCTGTGAAGTGTGACCAAAGTGTAAGTAGGAGTAGCAAGATATCCCTGTTATCTAGCATGTTTATGAGACAGAAAAAGAAAACCAGCAATCCTACCATCATGCAAAACAGTTACAGGTTTTTGTTTCACAGTCATCTGGCAGGACGGTAGTACTTCCCTGGGTGGTTGCTGTCTACCAACCTACTACCTACGACTTTTAAAATATTGATAAAAAAAAAAAAAAAAAGGGAGGCAGTAATTTCATGTGCAGGCCAGGGAGGTATAACATCTTTTAGGAGTGAAGAAGAGCAGGATGTGAGTGTGTGGGAGGTACGTGAGGCATTACATAGAATGAAAGGGGGTAAAGCAGCTGGAACTGATGGGATCACGACAAAAATGTTGAAAGCAGGGGTTATATGGTGTTGGGCTGGTTGGTGTTTTGGTTTAATAAATGTATGGAAGAGGGGAAGGTACCTAGGGATTGGTAGAGAGCATATATAGTTCCTTTATATAAAGGGAAGGGGGACAAATAAGACTGTAAAAATTATAGGGGAATAAGTTTACTGAGTAGACCAGGTAAAGTGTATGGTAGTTATTATTGAAAGAATTAGAGGTAAGACATAGAGTAGGATTGCGGATGAGCAAGGAGCTTTACAGTAGGTAGGAGATGTGTAGATCAAGTGTTTATATTGAAGTATATATGTGAACAGTATTTAGCTAAAGGTAGGGAAGTTTTTATTGCATTTATGGATTTAGAAAAGGCATATGATAAAGTGGATAGGGGAGCAATATGGCAGATGTTGCAAGTGTATATGGAATAGGTAGTAAGTTACTAAATGCTGTAAAGAGTTTTTATGAGGATAGTGAGGCTCAGGTTAAGGTGTGTAGGAGAAAGGGAGATTACTTCCTGGTAAGATAAGATAAGATAAGATTTCGTTCGGATTTTTAACCCCGTAGGGTTAGCCACCCAGGATAACCCAAGAAAGTCAGTGCGTCATCGAGGACTGTCTAACTTATTTCCATTGGGGGTCCTTAATCTTGTCCCCCAGGATGTGACCCACACCAGTCAACTAACACCCAGGTACCTATTTGCTGCTTGGTGAACAGGACAACAGGTGTAAGGAAACATGTCAAAATGTTTCCACCTGCTGGGAATCGAACCCGGGTCCTCCGTGTGTGAAGCGGGAGCTTTAGCCACCAGGCCACTGGGCCATCCACAGGGATGTGTAATGTCACCATGGTTGTTTAATATATTTATAGATGGGGTTGTAAAAGAAGTAAATGCTAGGGTGTTGGGGAGAGGGGTGGGATTAAATTATGGGGAATCAAATACAAAATGGGAGTTGACTCAGTTACTTTTTGCTGATGATGCTGTGCTTATGAGAGATTCTAAAGAAAAGTTACAAAGGCTAGTGGATGACTTTGGGAGGGTGTGTAAAGGTAGAAAGTTGAAAGTGAACATAGATAAGAATAAGGTAATGAGGATATCAAACGATTTAGATAAAGAAAAATTGGATATCACATTGGAGAGAGGGAGTATGGGAGAAGTGAATGTTTTCAGATATTTGGAAGTTGACTTGTCAGGAGATGGGTTTGTGAAAGATGAGGTTAACCATAGAATTGTTGAAGGAAAAAAGGTGAGTGGTGCATTGAGGAATCTGTGGAGACAGAGAAGGGAATGTATGAAAGTATAGTGGTGTGAAGCTTGGGTTGTAAATGCTGCAGCAAGGAGGCACCTGGAGGCAGTGGAGATGTCCTGTCTAAGGGCAGTGTGTGGTGTAAATATTATGCAGAGAATTCATAGTGTGGAAATTAAGTGGTGTGGAGTTACTAAAAGTATTAATCAGAGGGCTGAGGAGGGGATGTTGAGGTAGTTTGCTCATTTAGAGAGAATGGAACAAAGTAGATTGACTTGGAGAGTGTATAAATCTGTAGGGGAAGGAAGGCGGGGTAAGGGTCGTCCTTGAAAAGGTTGGAGGGAGGGGGTAAAGGAGGTTTTGTGGGTGAGGGGCTTGGATTTCCAGCAACTGTGCTTGAGCGTGTTGGAGAGGAGTGAATGAAGATGAATGATTTTTGGGACCTGACAAGCTGTTGGAATGTGAGCAGGGTAATATTTTGTGAAGGGATTCAGGGGAACCAGTTAGCCGGACTTGGGTCCTGGAAATGGGAAGTACAACGCCTGCACTTTAACCCTTTGACTGTCGGTGTCGTATATATATGTCTTACATGCCAGTGTTTTTAACGTATTAATACGTCAAAATTGTAGTGGCTTCAGATCAAGAGAGAGAAAGCTGGTAGGCCCACAAATGAGAGAATGGGCCTGTGTGGTCAATGTGCGCAGTGTAAAAAAAAATCCTGCAGCACGCAGCCTGACCGTTTTTTTGGATTAAAATGTGGACTTTGAGATGTACAGTGGACCCCCGATTAACGATCTTTTTTCATTACAGAAGTATGTTCAGGTACCAGTACTGACTGAATTTGTTCCCATAAGGAATATTGTGAAGTAGATTAGTCCATTTCAGACCCCCAAACATACACGTACAAACGCACTTACATAAATACACTTACATAATTGGTCGCATTTGGAGGTGATCGTTAAACGGGGGTCCACTGTATTTTCATATAGTATTTATGGTTGTATTCTCGTTTTCTTGGTCTCATTTAATAGAATGGAAGATATGTGACATAAATAGAGATTATTTTGATTGGTTTCCCAATGAAAAGGACCTTGAAATTGAGCTCAAAGTATCAGAAATGTTTGCTTTTTTGCGATGTTCAAGAGTAAACAAATGATGTAACCATCCAATACGTGTCCGACTGGCTGGTCTAATACGCAGTCACAAATGAGTTGACTTATGCTGTAAAATTATTGCAATAATGCAGTAGTCTGCATAACAGTAAATAATATATTTTTTATGTGAATAAAAATTTAAAATAGAAAGCAAGAGTAATATAAGAGGGGCCTGGATATGTGACTAATAAACAGAGAAAATGTTATTTTAGTTCCAGGAATGTCTCCATTGTTTATTCTGGACCTTATTTTGAAATTGGCATCTTTTTTATTTTGTGTGAAATTGGCCAAATTGCCAATTTCTGACCACTTTATTGGGTAGTTGAAATCGATGAATGGGCCATTTCTTGTATTCATTTGATAGAACAAATGAAGTGCTAAAGAAATAGCTATGAGTTTGGTTGACTTTTACAATGGAATTGGCCGAAAATAGGGCTCGAAGTGGGCGAAATCGCCAATTCGCATATATCACTGAGATCGCTAACTTTGCGAGAGCGTAATTCCATAAGCTTTCCATCAAATTTCATACTTTTGGTGTCATTACCATTGGGAAAAGTTTCTGTTTCATTTCATAAGAAAATTTTTTTTTTTTTTCGAATATTTTGTGACACGGAGAAACACTTTAGGATTTGGGGTCTTGACAGTGATAGGGTTAAAGGAGGGGTTTGGGATATTGGTAGTTTGGAGTGACTATCTAAATTGTCATATCTGGGCACCTCTGCAAAGACACTGATTTTGTATGAGTGATAGTGAAAGTGTTGAATGATAATTAAAATTTTTTCCTTTCTTTTTGAGTTTTTCTTTCTTTTGGGTCACCCCGCCTTGGTGGGAAACGGCCAACCTGTTAAAAAAAAAAATGTTTTATTCTTATTGTAATTTTTATTATAATTTTATTTTGAATTAATGGAATAATCTTAATATAGTATAATCTAAGTGTTCTTATTCCCATGTAACCCATGATTTTATCTGTTTCATTTAAATTTATTTATTTTTATTTATTATCACACTGGCCGATTCCCACCAAGGCAGGTGTGATAATAAATAAAAATAAATAAATTTAAATGAAACAGATAAAATCATGGGTTACATGGGAATAAGAACACTTAGATTATACTATATTAAGATTATTCCATTAATTCAAAATAAAATTATAATAAAAATTACAATAAGAATAAAACATTTTTTAATATTCATGTAATCTATTTTATTGTGAAAATCATTATTGTCCTATATACATATATAAGAAGAAGAAAATTGTCAAAGTGGGAAGTCTGAATGTGCGTGGATGTTGTGCAGATGATAAGAAAGAGATGATTGTGGATGTTATGAATGAGAAGAAGCTGGATGTCCTGGCTTTAAGTGAAACAAAGCTGAAGGGGGTGGGAGAGTTTCAGTGGAGAGGAATAAATGGGATTAGGTCAGGGGTTTCAAATAGAGTTAGAGCTAAAGAAGGAGTAGCAATAATGTTGAAGGATAAGCTATGGCAGGAAAAGAGGGACTATAAATGTATTAATTCAAGGATTATGTGGAGTAAAATAAAGATTGGATGTGAAAAGTGGGTTATAATAAGCGTGTATGCACCTGGAGAAGAGAGAAGTGTAGAGGAGAGAGAGAGATTTTGGGAAATGTTGAGTGAATGCGTGGGGAGTTTTGAATCAAGTGTGAGAGTAATGGTGGTTGGGGATTTTAATGCTAAAGTGGGTAAAAATGTTATGGAGGGAGTAGTAGGTAAATTTGGGGTGCCAGGGGTAAATGTAAATGGGGAGCCTTTAATTGAGCTATGTGTAGAAAGAAATTTGGTAATAAGTAATACATATTTTATGAAAAAGAGGATAAATAAATATACAAGGTATGATGTAGCACGTAATGAAAGTAGTTTATTAGATTATGTATTGGTGGATAAAAGGTTGATGGGTAGGCTCCAGGATGTACATGTTTATAGAGGGGCAACTGATATATCGGATCATTATTTAGTTGTAGCTACAGTTAGAGTAAGAGGTAGATGGGAAAAGAGGAAGGTGGCAACAACAAGTAAGAGGGAAGTGAAAGTGTATAAACTAAGGGAGGAGGAAGTTCGGGTGAGATATAAGCGACTATTGGCAGAAAGGTGGGCTAGTGCAAAGATGAGTAGTGGGGGGGTTGAAGAGGGTTGGAATAGTTTTAAAAATGCAGTATTAGAATGTGGGGCAGAAGTTTGTGGTTATAGGAGGGTGGGGGCAGGAGGAAAGAGGAGTGATTGGTGGAATGATGAAGTAAAGGGTGTGATAAAAGAGAAAAAGGTAGCTTATGAGAGGTTTTTACAAAGCAGAAGTGTTATAAGAAGAGCAGAGTATATGGAGAGTAAAAGAAAGGTAAAGAGAGTGGTGAGAGAGTGCAAAAGGAGAGCAGATGATAGAGTGGGAGAGGCACTGTCAAGAAATTTTAATGAAAATAAGAAAAAATTTTGGAGTGAGTTAAACAAGTTAAGAAAGCCTAGGGAAAATATGGATTTGTCAGTTAAAAACAGAGTAGGGGAGTTAGTAGATGGGGAGATGGAGGTATTGGGTAGATGGCGAGAATATTTTGAGGAACTTTTAAATGTTAAGGAAGAAACAGAGGCAGTAATTTCATGCACTGGTCAGGGAGGTATACCATCTTTTAGGAGTGAAGAAGAGCAGAATGTAAGTGTGGGGGAGGTACGTGAGGCATTACGTAAAATGAAAGGGGGTAAAGCAGCTGGAACTGATGGGATCATGACAGAAATGTTAAAAGCAGGGGGGGATATAGTGTTGGAGTGGTTGGTACTTTTGTTTAATAAATGTATGAAAGAGGGGAAGGTACCTAGGGATTGGCAGAGAGCATGTATAGTCCCTTTATATAAAGGGAAAGGGGACAAAAGAGACTGTAAAAATTATAGAGGAATAAGTTTACTGAGTATACCAGGAAAAGTGTACGGTAGGGTTATAATTGAAAGAATTAGAGGTAAGACAGAATGTAGGATTGCGGATGAGCAAGGAGGTTTTAGAGTGGGTAGGGGATGTGTAGATCAGGTGTTTACATTGAAGCATATATGTGAACAGTATTTAGATAAAGATAGGGAAGTTTTTATTGCATTTATGGATTTAGAAAAGGCATATGATAGAGTGGATAGAGGAGCAATGTGGCAGATGTTGCAAGTATATGGAATAGGTGGTAAGTTATTAAATGCTGTAAAGAGTTTTTATGAGGATAGTGAGGCTCAGGTTAGGGTGTGTAGAAGAGAGGGAGACTACTTCCCAGTAAAAGTAGGTCTTAGACAGGGATGTGTAATGTCACCATGGTTGTTTAATATATTTATAGATGGGGTTGTAAAGGAAGTAAATGCTAGGGTGTTTGGGAGAGGGGTGGGATTAAATTATGGGGAATCAAATTCAAAATGGGAATTGACACAGTTACTTTTTGCTGATGATACTGTGCTTATGGGAGATTCTAAAGAAAAATTGCAAAGGTTAGTGGATGAGTTTGGGAATGTGTGTAAAGGTAGAAAGTTGAAAGTGAACATAGAAAAGAGTAAGGTGATGAGGGTGTCAAATGATTTAGATAAAGAAAAATTGGATATCAAATTGGGGAGGAGGAGTATGGAAGAAGTGAATGTTTTCAGATACTTGGGAGTTGACGTGTCGGCGGATGGATTTATGAAGGATGAGGTTAATCATAGAATTGATGAGGGAAAAAAGGTGAGTGGTGCGTTGAGGTATATGTGGAGTCAAAAAACGTTATCTATGGAGGCAAAGAAGGGAATGTATGAAAGTATAGTAGTACCAACACTCTTATATGGGTGTGAAGCTTGGGTGGTAAATGCAGCAGCGAGGAGACGGTTGGAGGCAGCGGAGATGTCCTGTTTAAGGGCAATGTGTGGTGTAAATATTATGCAGAAAATTCGGAGTGTGGAAATTAGGAGAAGGTGTGGAGTTAATAAAAGTATTAGTCAGAGGGCAGAAGAGGGGTTGTTGAGGTGGTTTGGTCATTTAGAGAGAATGGATCACAGTAGAATGACATGGAAAGCATATAAATCTATAGGGGAAGGAAGGCGGGGTAGGGGTCGTCCTCGAAAGGGTTGGAGAGAGGGGGTAAAGGAGGTTTTGTGGGTAAGGGGCTTGGACTTCCAGCAAGCGTGCGTGAGCGTGTTAGATAGGAGTGAATGGAGACGAATGGTACTTGGGACCTGACGATCTGTTGGAGTGTGAGCAGGGTAATATTTAGTGAAGGGATTCAGGGAAACCGGTTATTTTCATATAGTCGGACTTGAGTCCTGGAAATGGGAAGTACAATGCCTGCACTTTAAAGGAGGGGTTTGGGATATTGGCAGTTTGGAGGGATATGTTGTGTATCTTTATATGTTTATGCTTCTAGACTGTTGTATTCTGAGCACCTCTGCAAAAACAGTGATAATGTGCGAGTGTGGTGAAAGTGTTGAATGATGATGAAAGTATTTTCTTTTTGGGGATTTTCTTTCTTTTTTGGGTCACCCTGCCTCGGTGGGAGACGGCCGACTTTTTTAAAAAAAAAAAAAAAAAAAAAAAAAAAATACACATATGTAAAATACTATACAGAGAGTCTCCTACATGCAAACATTTGTGTTGTGAACTTTTGATGATACAATTTGAAGAAAGCGCCAAGATGTAATCAGTACATAGTAGGTTACTCTGACAGTGTCATTCATAATCTGACAGCATTGTTCATACATATGCTTATACCCCCAATATGTCTGGCGTTAGGCACAAAGAAATGGACTTACAAACGACCACTCAGAACCAAATCTGTTCGTAAGCAGGAGAGTATCTGTTCTTCCAGACATAAGTTAGATTGCCCGAAATGTCTTGCATTACTATGGGACTTTCCACTTTGTTATTGTAATGTCATCCAATTTTGTAGTAGCTATGTATCACGTGGAAATAAATTGATTGATTGATGTTTCAGTCCTGAGACTTTTGTCACCCCAAATGGTCATTTGGGGTGACAAAGGTCCCAGGACCAAAATTTATCTAGTATAATTATCCTAGGTGTATGCATTTATGTCCTTTCGTCCATATTATTTGTATTATTATCCCTTCTGCTTTCAAATAATCAGTAGCACCTTTTGTGAAAGGAAATCCTCACTGGAGTAACTGAGAGGAATTATAGGGAAGGATTTCTTGAGAATTGGGGATGCAATGTTGATACTGACTGGTAACCATTGCTGACAGTTAAAAAACAAAGTCTGTTGTGGATTTTCTGTAATGGTGTGGGGGACAGTAGGGCCAGTAGGGCCCACAACTGCTGATGTTATGGGTGTGGAAGTGAGTTAGACACTTTTCTACATAGTTGTTTGCTGCAAATATAAAGCCTGAGGCTAGGAGGATCCCAGTGGGATTAAGTCACTTTGACTTTTTTGGGTTATCCTAGGTTCTCGACACATATGCTGCTGTGTATGATAATTATAATCTATCTAACTGTATTTGTGTATACCTGAATAAACCATATGTGAGGCATGATGTAGAGAGGAGCATTCAAAACTTCAAAAAAGTGACCAGAGTAAGCACTTCACAGTGCTTACTCTGGTGCTGGAGGCCACCTTTCAGAGTGCAGTATAACCCAAAAAGAATGACCAAGAAAGGCAAACAAGCCATACCCCTAAAGAAGTGGTGGGATGATCCCATTAAGAAGACTGTCTCCTCAGCAAGGGGTAGGCTTGTTACCTAGAAGAACAGCACAAAACCACTGGACACCACAAAGGTTCAGGGAGTGGAAGTAAGCTCATGACATGTGGAGCACGGTTATGGGCAGGGAAACGTTGACACTTGAAGCAAGTTCATGACATGCAGAACAAGGTAATGGTCAGGAAAAAATTGACACTGGAAGCAAACTCATGACATGTAGAACAGGGTTATAGGCAGGGAAACATACTCTTCAACACATGAACCACAGTTTTCTACCCTGGATAGGTGACTTTATATCCCATAGCTATCCTTTACAAGATATTCATCTTAAGGAAGCTATGGCTGCCAAAATATGAGGAAGAGAGTATATTTCATTACTTACTGTATATAGCAAATTGTATTTTATTGTATCAAGAGTCCTGGAACTGAACATAGCACTGTAGTTTTAAGGAGTGTACATTCTGCAATGTGTTATGTAAGATTCTACTGTACATGTATTAATTAGTAATGACAAAATTATGGTAAAAATTTAATTTGTCTTTTTTCCTCTTTTTACAGGTTGGTTTTTCATTCCAATTAGGTGGCTCTCAAATTCCTGGTGTTAGTTTATCAAGTCAGGGAGGTGGCCAACAAACTTTTGGTTTTGGTTCATCAAGTCAGGGAGGTGGCTTTTTTGGTTCATCAGGTCAGGGAGGTGGCTTTTTTGGTTCATCAAGTCAGGGAGGTGGCCTTATTGATTCATCACGTCAGGGAGGTGGCCAACAAACTTCTGGTTTTGGTTCATCAGGTCAGGGAGGTGGCCTTTTTGGTTCATCAAGTCAGGAAGGTGGAGTTTTTGGTTCATCAAGTCAGGGAGGTGGCCAACAAACTTTTGGTTTTGGTTCATCAAGTCAGGGAGGTGGCCAACAAACTTTTGATTCAAAAAGTCAGGGAGATGACCCTCTGCTTTTAAGTTTTAGTTCAAGCACTGGTGGCCCTCAGCCTTGTAGCTTTGGCTCAAGCATGGGTAGCCCACAGACTATAGGGTCAGAAAGTCAGGGAAGTGGCCCTCAGCCTTTTAGGTTTGGTTCAAACATGGGTGGACTGCAGACTTTAGTGTCAGAAAATCAGGGAAGTGGCCCTCAGGCTTTTAGGTTTGGTTCAAGCATGGGTGGACTGCAGACTTTAGGGTCAGAAAATCAGGGAAGTGGCCCTCAGGCTTTTAGGTTTGGTTCAAGCATGGGTGACCCACAAACTTTAGTGTCAGAAAATGAGAAAAATGGCCCTCAAACTTTAGGTTCAAAAAGTCAAGGAAGTGGCCCTCATGCTTTTAGTTTTGGCTCAACAAGTCAGGGAAGCAGCCCTCAAGGTTTTGGCTCATCTAGTCAGCAAGATGGCCTGCAAACGTTGAGTTGCCAGCAAGAGCATATGGAGGTTGAATTTGACAGTTCGAATGGTGGCTCTGCAGATAATTTAGAAGATTTGAAGAGTGGATCTGGTGTTCATCTCCTGCAGATTGTAAATCTACAGAAATTTGATGGCTCATGGACACTGCCAGATGTGGCTAAACTCTGTTCAGTGAGTCTTGCCCAACTCCAGGACAAGAAGCCTTCCCAGGTAAGAGCTATCACATCATCAATGAACCAAAAGATTATCTAAATTTAAGATATTAATATATTCCAAACTTGTCACATTTTCTTATTTTCTTGTACAATAAATTTAATACACAAATAACCCGCACATAGAAAAGAGGAGCTTAACGCCGACGTTTCGGTCTGACTTGGACCATTTACAAATGGTCTAAGTTGGACCAAAACATCGTCGTAAGCTTCACTTTTCTATGTGCGGGTTATTTGTGTTGTTCCAGTCACGATATAGTGTCTTTTTTTTTGTTATTTATAAATTTAATTATATACAAAATGCACGGAATATTTTGCATTTGCTTACTACTGACCAGGTTGTAACATCCACACCAACAATCCCTTTTTACTGTTGTATCTGGGTGCCTCTGAATAGACAGTGATTATGTATGAGTGAGTTGAAAGTGTTGAATGATGATGAACGTATTTTCTTTTTGGGGATTTTTTCTTTCTTTTTGGGTCACCCTGCCTCGGTGGGAGATGGCCAACTTGTTGAAAAAGAAATAATTAAGATGTAATCAGGGATGCACTTGATATAAGATCAATAATCACAACAATATCATGGTATGACTGTGAGTGATGTAAATGGTTTAGAAACTGACAAGTTGAAGAATTAAGACACATGCAACATTTGGCAATCTTTATTGAGGAAATGTTATGCCAGGCAGCGGCTTCTTTGTATTGGACTGAGGAAGCCACTAGATGGTGAAGCATTTCCTCAACAAAGATTCCCAAATGTTGCACAGATGTCTCAGTCTTCAACATGACTATGAATGTTTGTTAAGGCAAGCTTTAATTGTCTAATCTACAAATAATTTTACAGTTATTTTTATTTTTAGTGTTGTGAAGGCTTACTCAGCCCTGTAACAACTTCTGACAGTATTACCCAGGCTGGCTCCTCCTCAGGAAAATTAGTGAATAGAAAAAGAAATAATAACAGACAAACATAAACACTTTATTATGTAGAAAATATAAAATGTAAAACACTTAAATATGAAATATTAATCCTACATTAAAGAAAATGAAAAATGAAAAATATAAATGATAACTGAATTCAACGCTAATTTAAAACTTGGGTGTCTGGTGTTGGTGACACTGCTTGTTGAAATCGTAGCCGTTGCTGATGTGGGGGGGGGGGGGTCGCAGGTGTTGGTGACCACCACTGGCTAGTTCTTCACAGATTATCGCCGTGAGTAGTATCCCAATGACAGGAAAGCAGGTTCTTTACCGCTGCAATGAAGTGGGGTTACGTCCTGCAATTTCATACAGGTGCACAGGTAATTAGATCCAAAATGGGGAAGTCTCTGGACGTTAGTCCTTCTCCATCCGTTCTTCTCGTTGATTGACAGGTGACCCTCACTGTCATCCAAGCTGAAAAGATAGACAGGTTACCCACTGCTTAAATAATCACTCTCCATGGCAGTGTACAATACTCAAAAGGCATGGTGATTATTACAACAGTCAACCTAGAGCAAGACTGAAAGGACTAAGTTTATTATTGGTCAAAAGTGAAGCTTTTAACCAATAAATCCACTAGAATACAAGGCAGGCATGTACTTACAGTAGTGTTGGGAGCTGTGAGTCGAGTGATTTACTGTTTGACCAGAGCCCCACACGTCACCTTTCGAGGGGGGGGGGAAGAGGGAGGGGAAGGGATAGCGGGAGCTAGACTGACCACGTTAACAAGCAGCCGGCAATCAAACTATCACTTTAGGGGTGGGGGAGAAAAGGCGGGAAAAACGGGAGCGTGATTTACCCTACCTTAACTAGTAGCCGGCAATGAAACTATCACTTTCGGGGAGGGGGAAGGAAGGCGGGAGCTTGACTTACCCTACCTTAACTAGTAGCAAGTAATGAAACTATCGTTACTATATCTCTACTCCTATCTATTGAACTTTTCCCTCACACTCCCCCATACCAAGACTTATAGTCAAGGAGTATAAGAAGAATAGGCGAGGAAAAAGTTCTAATATGTGGAAGTCGCGTAAGGCAACAAATCTTCTACTGACTGTCACGACTTAACCAGTCAGAGAAATAATTGGATGAACCATTGATATACACAATATGGAACTTAAAAGCCTGGAGTGCCAATGTCCACCTCAAGAGGCGACTATTGGTTCCCTTAAAAGTTTCTAGGTATATCAAAGGTTTGTGGTCCGTTTCTAAAATGAATTCTTTTCCCAGCAAATAAAATTTAAGTTTGGAGATACCCCACACAAGGGCTAAACATTCCTTTTCTATTGTGGAGTATCTTGTTTCTGCGGGAAGGAGTTTCCAGCTTAGGAAGCATACAGGGAAGGGAGTACCATCATGGTATTGTAGTAACACTGCACCTAAGCCCGTATTGGAGGCATCAGTTCTCAAACAAAATGTTTTATTAATATCTGGAATCTTAAGTATAGGGTCTTTCGAAAAGATACTTTTAATCTCATTAAACTTTTCCCGAGCTACGTCGGAAAGTTCAAGAGGTTCCTTCACAGACTTTTTAAGGAAGTCAGATAAGATGCCTATAAGATCAGTAAGGTTCGGGATAAACCGTGCATAACAATTTACAGAACCAAGAAAGCTTCGCATGAGCTTCTTGGTTTTGGGGAATTTAAATTCTAATAAAGCTTTGATCTTACTGGGGAGAGGCTGCAGAGTGTTATTAGAAAGTATCAGTCCAAGATATCTAATCTTGTTATACCCAAGGAAGCATTTCTTCGGCTTGGCAGTGAGGCCATGTGAGCGTAACCTACGCAAAACTGATGTTAATGTTTGGATATGTTCGCCCCACGTAGATGTCATTACGTAAATGTTATCAAAATAAACTGAAACATTTGGCATATTACCCAAGACCTTTCTCATCAGTCTCACGTAGGTAGCACAGGCAGTTACCAAACCGAAGGGCATAGTTCTATACTGCATCAGTCCTTGGTGTGTAGGAAAAGTGGTGTACTGCTTAGAAGAAGGATCTAACATTACTTGATGATATGCCTGTGCAATATCAATCTCTGAAAAGAAGGAAGCGTCATAAAATTTGTGTAGATCGCTATCTATTAAGGGCATAGGCTCAGCATCCCACTGAGTTATAGCATTAAGGCCTCTGAAGTCAATAGCAAGTCTATATGAATTATCCTCCTTCTTAACCATGACTACTGGTGAGCAATATGCAGATACTGAAGGTTCAATGATCTTTAGTTTTAATAATTTGTCTACCTCTCGGTCAAATGCATCCCTAAGGTGAACTGGAACTGGGTATAATTTCCGTTTGATAGGATTGTCCGTCAATAAGTCAATCTTATGGACTACCGTGGAGGTAACACCTGGAATATCAGTAAAGACGTCTGAAAAGTTACTCACACATTGAAGTAGTTCATGTCTCTTATGGTCATCCAAAGATTCATTAATATTAATGTTGGTTGCATCCGAGTGGTCAAGAGTCACCAAGTCATGTAGTTCTTCATCATGGTCTAAGTTAGAGGTGTCAATTACGCACACTTTACATTCTTCAGTTGTCTTATCAAGTTCGTGTGGAAAAACTAAGTCAAAGTTATTAAGGCAGTTAACCGAATTTCTTCGGTAATATTTCTTAAGGATGTTGATATGATAAAGCTTAGGTTTCCCCTTGACTTCTATGAGGTAGTCAACTTTCCCACAAATTTTTAATACTTTATATGGACCTTTCCATGCTACTAACAATTTATTTGACTTAATCGGCAAAAGTACAAGAACTTCATCTCCTACTTTAAAACTTCTCCTCTGACTTTTGGAATCAAAATAGGTTTTGTACTGGTCCATTGACAAGCTTAGGTTTTTCGAAACTATGTCAGAGGTCTCCTCAAGTTTGGATCTAAGGTCAAGGAGAAACTGGTAAGAAGACTGAACCTCAGCATTTACCTCCTCATTAGTCCATAAGTCATGAAGGATGGACAGTGGACCTCTGGCCTGTCTACCATAGAGAAGTTCAAAAGGTGAAAACCCCAAAGAGTCACTGGGAACTTCCCTCATGGCAAACAAAGCACAGGGTAGGTAACGATGCCACTCCTTAGGTTTAAGGGGGCAAAGTTTCCTTAAAATGGACTTGAGAATCGAATGCTGGCGCTCAATCCTCCCATTACAGCTGGGATGATAGGGTGTGGTGAAGAGAGGCTTCACTCCCAGAAGTTGGTATAGATGTTGCATTAAGTCAGATGTGAATTGTGTCCCACAGTCAGACAAAATTTCTCTAGGGATGCCCACTCTGGAGAAGATGGACAAAAGGGCTTCAGCCACCTCTGTAGTAGTTATGGTCTTTAAGGGAACTGCTTCAGGGAAACTCGAAGCATAATCAACTAATGTTAATATATATCTATGTCCCCCAGATGAAAGTGGAGATAAAAGACCAACGATGTCAATAGCTACTCTTTCAAAAGGTACCGTAAAGACTGGCATTTTGACCATAGGTACTCGCCTGGTACCTCGGGAGGATGACAGTTGGCAAACTTTACACGATCTACAATAGTTAGTGACATCTGAGGACATTTTAGGCCAAAAATAGGTTTCCCTAATTTTATTTAAAGTTTTACGATGTGAGAAATGTCCGGCCACTGGCAGGTCATGAGCCATTTTAAGAACAGTCTCTCTGCATTGACTTGGGACAACTAAGATGGAATAGTCTGTCTCATCTGAATTTAATTTGAATACTGACTTGTGCAAGATTTTTTTTTTTTTTTTTTTTTTTTCAACAAGTCGGTCGTCTCCCACCGAGGCAGGGTGACCCAAAAAAAAGAAAGAAAATCCCCAAAAAGAAAATACTTTCATCATCATTCAACACTTTCACCACACTCGCACATTATCACTGGTTTTGCAGAGGTGCTCAGAATACAACAGTTTAGAAGCATATACGTATAGAGATACACAACATATCCCTCCAAACTGCCAATATCCCAAACCCCTCCTTTAAAGTGCAGGCATTGTACTTCCCATTTCCAGGACTCAAGTCCGACTATATGAAAATAACCGGTTTCCCTGAATCCCTTTATATATTCAAATTTATATGAAAAGTTTTTCCTTTGAATAACTTGATTTTGTTTAGCGGCATTATGGCAATTCTGAAGAGAAGGGCAATTACGTTGTAAATTGACAAAAGAGTCCTTCAATATATCTAAAGGCTTAAAGTCAGGGAAAATCAAAGGATGGACAGTAGGAGAAGCCTGGGCTTTGGTCTGAGCCCTAGTCAAGACATTTATGGTATCGGAGGTGATATCTTCACTTTCATCTAACAAGTGAACCTGTGATCCTACTACCTCGCTTTCGAGAATAGCATCACTGGTTTTTAATCCCACATGAATCTCACGAGACATTGTCTCATCTGAACTTTCGAGGGGCTTCTCCGACTCTACAGAAAGAGGATCTGAAACACTTATATCCATCTTTGGTGATGAAAGGTCAACCTCAGAAGGAAGAATGGCACCTTTTACATTACCTATTAGTACGGAGCAAGAAGTGATGGGAGCTAGTACGGCTTCAGACCAACCTGTGAACCATTTAGACCTAATGTAACAACGGATGGCAGGAAAAGTGCCCGTACGGCCCAAGTAGTCTGAAAGTATAGCAGAGGAATGAGTTTCTTTAAGGTTAGGGAACAGCTTATCAGAAATGACTATACATGTGCATCCAGTGTCTCGTAAAATGGTAGATACATTAAGTCCATTAACTGTTCCTGAACAGAAGGGTGCTTGGTCATTACAGTCTTTAAAACATCTTCCAACTTTTTGGACCTTCTTAGAAGGACAATCTGGACGTTTATGTCCCTTAAGACCACACAAATGACAAACAGGAATAAAAGAAGTCATTTTACTTTCCACTAGAGGCTTTGATTTCTTAAAGGTCTGATGAACCCTTGCCCTTAGGGTTCGATCCCTTTAGGTCTTTATAGGAATTGTGAGCCTCAGCATACAGGTCAGCAGCCTCAGCAACTTCCTCAGCTTTAATCAGGTTACGTTCTCTGATGAATGTTCGTATCTGGTGATCTGGTGGGGAAGAGCTGTCAGGAACTGGTCAGCAACCATGAAGTCTCTAAGAGATTCATAACTGTGATCAATTCCTGAACTCTCTATCCAAAAGTCGAACAAACGAAAGAGTGTTACCTGTAGCTGCTGAAAGTTCTGGCCAGGCTGTAAGGTGGCATACCTGAAATCTTTCCTGTAAGAATTTGTGGTTTTTTGATATGCTTTAAGGATCGCCTTCTTCAGTAGGTTATAATTACATATAATATCCTGCGACCGGTGGCCTGGTGGCTAAAGCTCCCGCTTCACGCACGGAGGGCCCGGGTTCGATTCCCGGCAGGTGGAAACATTTCGACACGTTTCCTTACACCTGTTGTCCTGTTCACCTAGCAGCAAATAGGTACCTGGGTGTTAGTCGACTGGTGTGGGTCGCATCCTGGGGGACAAGATTAAGGACCCCAATGGAAATAAGTTAGACAGTCCTCGATGACGCACTGACTTTCTTGGGTTATCCTGGGTGGCTAACCCTCCGGGGTTAAAAATCCGAACGAAATCTTATCTTAATCTTATCTTATCTTCAAAGCGGTACCAGAAAATAACATTCCTAACCTGGTAGCCCAGGTGTCAGCAGGCCATTCACAGAGGGTAGCGGTATTTTCAAACCTGATAATGTAAGAAGTTATGTCTTCCCCCTCTGTGAAGGGAGGTAAATTAGGTGTTGGAATATGTGCACTAGCTGCACGTTGTTCCATTATTCCTTCATCTAATTGCTGTTGTGAGAAAGTTAACTTCTTATTCTTTAATTCAAGGCGAGTTTGTTCGAGTTCGCGATCCTTTTCTCTCTCCCTTAACTCATATTCTCTGTCCTTTGCTCTTTCTTCAAGTTCCCTTAATTTAAACTGTTCTTCACGTACTCTTGCTCTCTCCTCACGATCAAGTCTTATCACGCTCCTTTTTGTCTTCTCTTTCGATTCTCTCTCTCTCCTTTTTCTCTTCTCTTTCGATTCTCTCTCTCTCCTTATTCTCTTCTCTTTCGATTCTCTCTCTCTCCTTATTCTCTTCTCTTTCCCTTTCTAGCTGTCTTTCCTGGATCTTAGCACTAATGAAAGATTCTAAATTTTTCCCTGTTATTCCTAACTTACTTCCAGCGTTCATCCAAAACTGGTATTCATCCATACTTGCAAGAATAACTTAAACTATCAAGGGAAATGAAACGGGTATTAAAGAAAATGGAGGGTTCAATTCCTGCTCCGCTCAAACTAAATAAACCAGAGGGCTTGATCCCTGCTTCAATTAAACCATATGTATTAATGAAAACGAAGGGTTCTATGCCGGCTCTGAGCAAACAGTAAGTAGAATGGGGTCCCTTGACCATCCAATCTTCTCACCAACAAATCAAGAGTGTCCTATGACGGTTCCCTTGATATAATGAAGAGCTCAATGAAACAAGTTGTCACTGGAAAATCTCGGGTCCCTAGAGTCTAATCCTCCAAAGTGTTTCAAGCTCACACACAATTAGGTGGCAGAATTAAATATTATATCCTGCCTGACTTGACTTACAATAAATTGAGACTATAACAATCACCAAATCTTTTAAATACCTGTACTGTAGTCCTACCATAGAGAATGATTACTCATGGCTGTTGGTAACCGTCTGTGGTATGCGGCGTTGAAGTTCCAATGGTAGATTCGAGATGGAGTTGAATCTTGATTCTGTAGAGTTGATCCTGGCAAGGTCGCCACTTGTGAAGGCTTACTCAGCCCTGTAACAACTTCAGTCAGTATTACTCAGGCTGGCTCCTCCTCAGGAAAATTAGTGAATAGAAAAAGAAATAATAACAGACAAACATAAACACTTTATTATGTAGAAAATATAAAATGTAAAACACTTAAATATGAAATATTAATCCTACATTAAAGAAAATGAAAAATGAAAAATATAAATGATAACTGAATTCAACGCTAATTTAAAACTTGGGTGTCTGGTGTTGGTGACACTGCTTGTTGAAATCGTAGCCGTTGCTGATGTGGGGGGGGGGGGGGGTCGCAGGTGTTGGTGACCACCACTGGCTAGTTCTTCACAGATTATCGCCGTGAGTAGTATCCCGACTTTCGGGGAGGGGGAAGGAAGGCGGGAGCTTGACTTACCCTACCTTAACTAGTAGCCGGTAATGAAACTATCGTTACTATATCTCTACTCCTATCTATTGAACTTTTCCCTCACAATTGTCACACCGGCCGATTCCCACCAAGGCAGGGTGGCCCGAAAAAGAAAAACTTTCACCATCATTCACTCCATCACTGTCTTGCCAGAAGGGTGCTTTACACTACAGTTTTTAAACTGCAACATTAACACCCCTCCTTCAGAGTGCAGGCACTGTACTTCCCATCTCCAGGACTCAAGTGTGGCCTGCTGGTTTCCCTGAATCCCTTCATAAATGTTACTTTGCTCACACTCCAACAGCACGTCAAGTATTAAAAACCATTTGTCTCCATTCACTCCTATCAAACACGCTCACGCATGTTTTACAGACAATAGTATAAACTTGTACATTGGTACTGGGGCCATATGTGTAGGCATACCTTATTAATAACTGATTTATATTTAACCTTGGTTAGCCACCAGAGGTTGAATTTGAATTGGTCATTGAGGTGCTGAAAAACCCATATTGGTTTTGTACTTTTCCTGAATACTTATAATGATAATTCCAAGTATTGAAAACTGGATAGGCTATTGTAAAAAAATCATAGAAATACTCTGCGCTTCCATCCTCTAAGCATTTTAAATTTACATTTTCTGATATCTGCCTAATAAATTCTCACAATTTATTGTAATGTGTGTGTTTTTGTCAGCTATTTTAAAGCTACTGTTAAATAAAAAATGGCACAATACCATGACTGGAACAATACACAAATAACCCGCACATAGAAGAGAGGAGCTTACAATGATGTTTCGGTCCGACTTGGACCATTACAAAGTTACACTAATGAAAAGAGGAGAGGGAGAGAGTATATATAGGCCAGCAGACAGGGACGGGACAAGAGGTAATAGTGGAGGTAGTAGTAGTAGTAGTGGAGTCAGTCAAATACTAAGAAAGAGGAGGAATGCAAGGGAGCTAGGAGCCCACAGAGGGTAGGAGCAAGAACACAGAGGGTGGAAAAATACCCAAGGCAGAAGAAAGAATACCCAAAGGAAAAAGAAAAAAGGGGAAGAGGGAAAAGAGGAAAAAAAGAATCAGGTTAAGTCACGGGTGTTCTGAAGTTCGGAGCATTTTGCAATGTAATGGGAAAGGAAGGCATCTATAGAGACAAAGCCACGACTAAGATTCATATAAGGAAAGTTGTGTGTAAGGGAGGATTCAATGAGATGGTGACTGTGAAAGTTGGAAGTAGGGTAGACAGTTTTAGCAGAAGACCAGTCAATAGGATGACTGGAACAGAACTTCTCCAGGCTGAGGGACTGACAACCTCAAATCTACGACTTCAAGGGTGATGGACTGATTACATCGTCTTCAAATCTCTACTGCTCCTGCCTACTTTCTGTACTCAACTGAAGAAGCCTACTGTGTAGGCGAAACGTTTCGAAATAAAGATACCTAACTGTTGCATATGTGTCTTACCTAACAACTTGTCGGTATTTTATACCATTTCGATGTTCATACCATTTCGATGTTCAGGATGACTGTAATCTCTGACATGACAGAAAAGAGCATTGTTAGTGTTGGCATGCCTAACACTACTTTTGTGCTCCCTAAGTCTGTCAGAAAGAGATTGGCCAGTTTCTCCAAAGTACTGCAGAGGACAGGAGGAACAAGAAATAGAGTAGACACCAGGAGCAACTATAGAGGGAGGAGGAGGTATGAACTAGATTAATGTGAAGAGTGTTAGTCTGGCGAAAAGTAAGTTTGGTCTAAGTAACTGAGAGAGTTGTTGAGATTAGAAAGATCAGAAATGTAGGGAAGGCAGAGAACAGGAGAGTTTGCAGGAGTAGAGAGTTTGGGAGAGAAGCCTGTTTAGCACGTGAGAAGGCAGTCTATGAAATGGGAACGATATCCAAGATGGGAAAATGAATTATGAAGAGTGGAAATTTCTGATTCTAGGAACTGAGGATCACAAATGCAGAGAGCAAGGAGAAAGAGGGAGGTAAGAGCACTTTTCTTGACAGGAATGCACATGCTGTCTAGATCTATCACTTAGATTATCCAGAATTCTTATACAGTGGTACCTCGGGATACGAACTTAATTCGTTCCAGAAGGCTGTTTGAGTACTGATGCTGAATGAATTTGTTCCCATAAGAAATAATGTAAATTAGATTAATCCATTTCAGACCCCCAAAAATTCACTTACAAAAGCAATTACATAAATACACTTAAATAATTGTTTGAGTTTTGAGCTGTTCGTATCCTGAGGTACCACTGTACTGTATTAAAAATGGTATCTATTTCTGCTTCACTCCTCCCTTTTCCCTGGATCTCTCTCTAGCTTGACCTCAGAGTGCTTGGTTGGTAGTGCACTCAGCTTACACATTGAGGCTCGTGGTTTGATCCCCGGTATAGGTGGAAACATTAAGAAGTGTTTCCTTAAAACGCCTGCTGTCTATGTTCATTTAGCGGTAAGTAGGCACCTGGGTGTTAGCCAACTGGTGTGGGTCACATGCTGGGGGACAAAACCTAATTTGCCCTAAATGATTTGCATAACCAAGGGCTTTCTATAAAGCATTTCATTGATGTCAGCTAGGCCTGTATATGTTGTACTTGTGAAAACAAGGGTTATTATTTTTATAATATTATACCTGATAAAGTCCAGCCCCCAGATAATATATTATACACACATAGTGGTAATAAAAGTTTCCCTGCAACACAGTCTTTTTTATGTACTTGTTGGCTATGAGCTAAGGAGAAAATACGCAGAAAGGTTCAGTTGCCTCCCAGCATACATGAAGGGGATTACCAATAGACCCCTGGCTGTCTTCAAGAGGGAGCTGGACAGGCACCTAAAGTCAGCACTTGACCAGCCAGGCCGTGGTTCATACGTTGGTTTGCGTACAGCCAGGTTGATGAGATCCTGATCCACCACGAGGCCTGGTCATGGACCGGGCCGCTGGGACATTTACCCCCGAAACACCTTTCAGGTATACCGAGATCATGAATTCTAAGAGCAGAGCAAATAAAACACTCCAGCACTGGAGTGTTGCTGAAGAGGCACTGTTTGATCCAAAGAATTGGATATGTGCTACCCTGGAAATGAAGTTAATATATTTTATTTACAGAGTTCTAGATGGAAAGGGATTTATACTCAATTTAATTTTTTAAAAAGATGTTTTGGGTTGAAGAACAACAAATTTGCCAAGCAACATTACATTAAACCTCATAAGAAACTAAAATTTATTGTCAAATGATGTCAACTGAATCAGTGTGAATCATAAATTACATCCATTTAGTAGTTTTTTCATAAAGTTAGACTCTTAAGTACGATATGTTTCTGAAGAAATAATGAACCTTTATTTTCAGAATGAAAATGCCTGGGCCACCGCTGTAGCACTGGCATTGCTGGAGAACAAATTTGACGCAGTGCGTGACGAGTGGAGTCTCTTGGCCAACAAGGCTCGACTATATATATCTAACTCTGGTGAAGATGTGGAGGCTCTTCTCAAGGCTGCTCAGACGTTCCTGGCAACACAACAGCAGTAATAGCGTCATATATGACTTTTTATGAGAATATGCACAGTACAGTGGACCCCCGGTTAACGAACTTTTTTCATTCCAATAGTATGTTCAGGTGCCAGTACTGACCGAATTTTTTCCCATAAGGAATATTGTGAAGTAGATTAGTCCATTTCAGACCCCCAAACATACACGTACAAATGCACTTACATAAATACACTTACATAATTGGTCGCATTTGGAGGTGATCGTTAAGCGGGGGTCCACTGTATTTTATTAGTAATTTATATTTTTAAGGATAGTATATTTCGCTTATTATGCCACTAGTTTTTTAACATACTGTTTGAATATCTTTTATCAGAATCCCACTTGCATTTAGCATTGATGAATATTAATTATTCTTTCCAAATATATAATATCCTGAGGAACTGACAAATGCAGTCTCTCATGAACAATGTTGTTGGTAATATCAATTGAGAGATGTTTGGTTTGTAGAAATTTTTTGTTCTAGGAGTAGCAAACCACAAAATTACTAAAATTTATGCCTTTTCACTACAAGTTCTCCCTTTTATTTCAAAGAACCAACCCTGTGGTATTTCTAATCACCCTGGGTGTTTTTTCTGCATACTGAAGGAAGTAAAATTTTGTTTCTCTTTGGGTCACCCGGCCTCGGTAGGAGACGGCCGACTTGTTAAAAAAAAAAAAAAAAAAAAGGTTCACGTACTTTTTATTTTGGTCCAAATAGTAGTGTGTTATTTTTTCTTCCTTTGAGAGTCTATTAGGTTTAGCACTTTGTTTAATAATAATATTATTATTATTAGAGTATCTGTTATTATCTGTAGTTGCACCTAACCTTCCTCCTTGTGAGTAATTTTTCTATATGTCCCTGATATTAAACATTATATAATTTTTTTGTTTTCATAGTTGTTGTTTTCCTATTTTATTTTGATGGTCCTAAACTATAATCTTTAAATAGCTAATACATTTTGGATAGTTCTATTTTAGTTCAATTTAATTTTGTGTTTAATTTTTCTGAAAGTTCTGGGCTTTATCTCATGAAATCATAACATGATTGTAAGTATCTCTTGGAATGTAGAACATCCAATAAATGTTTTCGATGGTCTTGTTTGTCACCTGTGTGTGATGTACTACAGGAATGATCCTCTTATTATTAAGCTTCAGCCTGTGACTGAATGTCCTCATCCCTCCTCCTCCTGCTCCCTGCTACTTTTCCTCTTCCCTTTTCTCAGAACTTTGGCTGCTTTGTAAATTCTTTGCATGGCTTTCACTTTTTGTTCTACATTACAAGACTGTTCAGTGTTCAGATGACTGCTCTGTACCCTGTAGTACACCCTGTCGTCTGCTCTGTACCCTGTAGTACACCCTGTCGTCTGCTCTGTACCCTGTAGTACACCCTGTCGTCTGCTCTGTACCCTGTAGTACACCCTGTCGTCTGCTCTGTACCCTGTAGTACACCCTGTCACCTGCTCTGTACCCTGTAGTACACCCTGTCACCTGCTCTGTACCCTGTAGTACACCCTGTCACCTGCTCTGTACCCTGTAGTACACCCTGTCCTACTCACCTCAGATGACTTGCTTTTTTTTTTATTGCTTTCATTGCTTATTTTGTATTTCTGTTGATTCATAATTAGGACAGTTTTTTTTTATTTGCATGAGTATTGCTTATATCACGCTATTGCATAATTTTAAACAACCTTATTCTTGTGTTTATTGCTTTATTGTAATAGAACTATGGAATTCTTTTTGCCACCATACAAGTTTTTTGTACACCTTTTGTCTCCTTTGCATAGTTCTTGTGTATAATAATTTTTCTTCTGATGTTATTCCCTGATGTACAGTGGTTTAATGCATAAATGTTTAAATCTTACTTATAATTACTTCCACACTACTCTTCTTGCTCCATCTTTGGTCAACATGGCTTTTTGGGGGAATTTTCTTAGGGTTTGCATGCATTTTGAATGCACATTCATTTAAATTATAAAAAACTACTTGAAAAAAAATTTGTATATAGTTTGCCATTATAAGCTATCTCTCTATCTCTCTCTCTATCTCTCTATCTCTTAACATTGAAGAGCAAGTATGTTGTTCATAAGCATTATTACAAATTAAATTGTTTTAGTTGTAAAGTAAAAGGACACAAGTGCAACTAAAAACAGTAAACCCTGCCATCACATAGTTTCTCCTGTTATACTACACAAAGCACATTACAGAGAGTGAACACTGAAACAAGCTGCCTCTTTCCAGTCTATATTTGTCCAACTTATTTTTATGTTACCCAAGTAATAGCTTTTATATCCTTTTACTCATGTACGAATTATTTGCTCTACCATATTGTATTACTACTACTACTACAACTTTTGTCACTACTACTACTACTACCACTAGTATTGCACCTCACTCTGAGCTTTTATATACCCTCTGTGTCCATATACTGTTTGTATCGGCTTGACAAAGCTCCTGGAGAGCAAAACATTGCCACAATAAAATGCCACATTAGTTACACTTGTGTCCTTTTACTTTACATATTGTCGGTAATTCTACCAACATTATTACAACCTGTTGTAGTTGTACCAAGTATGAAAGAATAAGTACAGGCATACCTCACAAGTATGGCAGGTTAGGTTCCAGACTGTCGCAGTAAAGCACATATCACCTTAAAGTTAATCGCAGCCTATTTATCATTTGCCAGTGTATATGAAAGACTAAAAGCATGTTTACACTATCATCAGGTGTGTAATAGTGCTAGGCCTAGAAAACAAAAGCAAAAATAAAAATGGAAAATTAAAAATGCTAGAATGCTGTATTACTAACCAAATGTAGCAATCACTGCCAAAAGTAATAAATATAATTGAAAAGTGCCATACTAGCAAAGCACTCTGAAGCGAGCACCGTACTAGTGAGGTAAGCCTGTACAATAAGGAAATGTTTTTCTCGTGCTCAGCAGAAGGGCATCAAGCCTCCACTACTTGTGTTGAATGACTCGCATGGATTTAGTGCTTAACATGAATTATTATTTGTACCAAGCATGAGTAGAGCACTGTATCTCTCACTGTGTGAAAGACTCGTCTGATTTACACTGTTGATTCTTAGCCTGTATTCATAAATTTACCACTGATCATTATACAGTAATTGCTTTTCAAAAGACTCGCATTGTCAACACCTTGCCATGGTACTGCTATTGTTGTTTCTCTGGACCATCTGCTGCGATATATAGACTTAATGTCAAATGTAATTATAAAACAAACTATTTTTTTATGCAGTACATAATATAAAATGTAATTACATTTAATAAAATGCTGTTAAGCACAAAAGACTGTATATTGAATTATCATAGTTATTATTAAACTTTACTAGTAACCCATGATTAAAGAGTTTGTATCTATACATGAAGAATATATTGCTGATTACACACAGTTTTTGTATCCTCTTATCTGATATGCCAAGCCAAGACAGGCATTTGATTGAAGAGATGTAAATATCTGTTATTATCAAAATACACAGCGGTTTGTCTTTGTCATCTGTGAATCGTAGTAGAGAACATACCAGAAAGTGCACAGAACATACTGTATATTTCTGTCGATTATTGTTGTATCCTAGTCACATGGGCTTCTGTTACCCACATCATTGTGTGAGTAATTATCCCTTGAAGGAAGATTCCTTGAGGCTGATGAGGGGCATTTGATCCAAGGAATAATTTTCCCTTGAAGGAAGATTCCTTGAGGCTGATGAGGGGCATTTGATCCAAGCAATAATTTTCCCTTGAAGGAAGATTCATTGAGGCTGATGAGGGGCATTTGATCCAAGCAATTAGATTTGTCCTACTTTCTCTTGGATTGAACCTGATTGTCTCCCATTCCTCACAAATACTACTTGTAACCACAGTGCTTATAACTACGTACTTACAGGATACCTGGTGGGTGTTCCAGGGTAAGTGCCCCTGCAGCCTGGTCCATAACCAGGCCTCATGGTAGATCAGGGCCTGATTAATCAGGCTGTTACTGCTGGCCACACGCAAACTGACGTACGAACCACAGCCCAGCTGGTCAGGTACTGACTTTAGGTGCCTGTCCAGTTCTCTCTTGAGGACAGCCAGGGGTCTGTTGGTTATCCCCCTTACATATGCTGGGAAGCAGTTGAACAGTCTTGGACCCCTGACACTTATTGTGTTGTCTCTAAAGCACTCGTTAAAGAGATTTCCACGTGCAGATTTGAAACTAGTCCCTCTAAGATTTCCCAAGTACAGTATACAATCAGTTTATGTCAGGGGACATCGCATCTGCACAGCCCAATAAGATAAGATTTTGTTCAGATTTTTAACCCAGAGTGTTAGCCACCCAGGATAATTGAAGAAAATCAGTGTATCATCAAGGACTGTTAGTCTTATTTCCCATGTGGTCCTTCAATCTTGTTCTTCAGGATGCCACTCACACCAGTCGACTATCACCCAGGTACCTACTTACTGCTAGGTGAACAGGAACAACAAGTGTACAGAAACACGCCCAATGCTTTCACCCTTGCCAGGGATCAAACCACAGACACTAACCAGCCCACTGGACATGAAACAATCCAAAGCTTTCTCTCAAAGGATTCAAACTGAATGAATTAGACATTCACAAATTGCATGAAAATCGCTTTTTAAATTTCCACAATTTCCTCAATATAATTGGTCACCTAGCACCTACACAGACCAGGATCAATCGAGAAATTACATTAATTGACATGTACCAGCATTTAGGGTTCTAAGTCAAATAGATACATTCTCTAGTTATTCCATGTAAGATACTGTTAGCATATCATAGTGCAAAAAAAACAGTGATACCAGAGAGTACAGTTTGTACAAATATGATAAAGTGAAGAGAAGTGATAGACTGAACAACTTCAATCAGCCGGATTATAGAGTTGTCAGCGGTCAATGGTATGCTCGACGTGCAAGTCAATTGCACTTTTAGTAACGTTTTACACTAGAAAAATGACAGGATGGATAATGAGAACCTTCAAAACTAGGGATGCCAAGCCCATGATGACACTCGTCAGGTCACTTGTTCTATCTAGGCTGGAATATTGCTGCACACTAACAGCACCTTTCAAGGCAGGTGAAATTGCCGACCTAGAGAATGTACAGAGAACTTTCACAGCGCGCATAACGGAGATAAAACACCTCAATTGCTGGGAGCGCTTGAGGTTCCTAAACCTGTATTCCCTGGAACGCAGGAGGGAGAGATACATGATTATATACACCTGGAAAATCCTAGAGGGACTAGTACCGAACTTGCACATGAAAATCACTCACTACGAAAGCAAAAGACTTGGCAGACGATGCAACATCCCCCCAATGAAAAGCAGGGGTGTCACTAGCACGTTAAGAGACCATACAATAAGTGTCAGGGGCCCGAGACTGTTCAACTGCCTCCCAGCACACATAAGGGGGATTACCAACAGACCCCTGGCAGTCTTCAAGCTGGCACTGGACAAGCACCTAAAGTCGGTTCCTGACCAGCCGGGCTGTGGCTCGTACGTTGGTTTGCGTGCAGCCAGCAGCAACAGCCTGGTTGATCAGGCTCTGATCCACCAGGAGGCCTGGTCACAGACCGGGCCGCGGGGGCGTTGACCCCCGGAACTCTCTCCAGGTCTCCAGGTATGTCTCCCTGGTCCTTAGAGGTAGATGTTATGAGAAGTACACTGATGCTCATGTTGGCCAAGGAGATAGCAGGTAGCAATGTTACACTCTGCTCCTCTATTATAAATAATTTGTTAGTAGCTAATGTAGCAAGGTCCTTAATTATCCCAAATAATGTGGACTCTCAAGACAGGAAGTATGTGCTCTCCTCCTCACCATACAAAAGTATAAATGACAACCAGCACGGTTTCATGGAAGGCAAATCCTGTGTCACAAACCTTCTGGAGTTTTATGATAAAGTAACAGAAGTAAGAGATGAGAGAGAGGGGTGGGTTGATTGTATTTTCTTGGACTGCAGGAAGGCCTTCTACACAATTCCTCACAAGAGATTAGTGCAGAAACTAGAGGATGAGGCACGTATAACGGGAAGGGCACTGCAGTGGATCAGAGAATATCTGTCAGGGAGGCAACAATGAGTCATGGTACGTGATGAGGTATCACAGTGGGCACCTGTGACGAGCGGGGTCCCACAGGGGTCGGTCCTAGGACCAATTCTATTTTTGGTATATGTGAATGACATGATGGAAGGGATAGACTCAGAGGTGTCCCTGTTCGCAGATGATGTGAAGTTAACGAGGAGAATTAAATTAGATGATGATCAGGCAGGACTTCAAAGAGACCTGGACAGGCTGGACACCTGGTCCAGCAACTGGCTTCTCGAATTCAACCCTGCTAAATGCAAAGTTGTGAAGATCGGGGAAGGGCACAGAAGACCACAGACGGAGTATAGGATAGGTGGCCAAAGACTACAAACCTTGCTCAAGGAGAAAGATCTTGGGGTGAGTATAACACCGAGCATGTCTCCGGAAGCACACATCAACCAGATAACTGCTGCAGCATATGGCCACCTGGCAAACCTGAAAATAGCATTCCGATGCCTAATTGAGGAATATTTCAAGACACTGTACACCATGTACGTCAGGCCCATACTGGAGTATGCAGCACCAGTTTGGAACCCGTACCGGATCAAGCACGTTAAGAAATTGGAGAAAGTGCAAAGGTTTGCGACAAGGTTAGTTCCAGAGCTAAGGGGAATGTCCTATGAAGAAAGGTTGAGGGAAATCAGCCTGACGACACTGGAGGACAGGAGGTATAGGGGAGACATGATAACGACATACAAAATACTGCATGGAATAGACAAGGTAGACAGAGATAAGATGTTCCAGAGAGAGGACACAGAAACAAGGGGTCACTCTTGGAAGCTGAAGACTCAGATGAGCCACAGACAAGGATGTCAGCCACAGCACCGTGTCTTCCTTTGCAGATGACACCCGAATCTGCATGACAGTGTCTTCCATTGCAGACACTGCAAGACTCCAGGCAGACATCAACCGAATCTTTCAGTGGGCTGCAGAAAACAATATGAAGTTCAACGATGAGAAATTTCAATTACTCAGATATGGTAAACACGAGGAAATTAAATCTTCATCAGAGTACAAAACAAATTCTGGCCACAAAATAGAGTGAAACACCAACGTCAAAGACATGGGAGTGATCATGTCGGAGGATCTCACCTTCAAGGACCATAACATTGTATCAATCGCATCTGCTAGAAAAATGACAGGATGGATAATGAGAACCTTCAAAACTAGGGAGGCCAAGCCCATGATGACACTCTTCAGGTCACTTGTTCTATCTAGGCTGGAATATTGCTGCACACTAACAGCACCTTTCAAGGCAGGTGAAATTGCTGACCTAGAAAATGTACAGAGAACCTTCACGGCACGCATAACGGAGATAAAACACCTCAATTACTGGGAGCGCTTGAGGTTCCTAAAACTGTATTCCCTGGAATGCAGGCGGGAGAGATACATGATTATATACACCTGGAAAATCCTAGAGGGACTAGTACCGAACTTGCACACGAAAATCACTCACTACGAAAGCAAAAGACTTGGCAGACGATGCACCATCCCCCCAATGAAAAGCAGGGGTGTCACTAGCACGTTAAGAGACCATACAATAAGTGTCAGGGGCCCGAGACTGTTCAACTGCCTCCCAGCATACATAAGGGGGATTACCAACAGACCCCTGGCAGTCTTCAAGCTGGCACTGGACAAGCACCTAAAGTCGGTTCCTGACCAGCCGGGCTGTGGCTCGTACGTTGGTTTGCGTGCAGCCAGCAGCAACAGCCTGGTTGATCAGGCTCTGATCCACCAGGAGGCCTGGTCACAGACCGGGCCGCGGGGGCGTTGAGCCCCGGAACTCTCTCCAGGTAAACTCCAGGTAAACAGGGATGTTAGGAAGCATTCCTTCAGTCATAGAGTGGTCAGGAAGTGGAAAAGTCTGGCGAGCGATGTAGTGGAGGCAGGAACCATACATAGCTTTAAGATGAAGTATGATAAAGCTCATGGAGCAGGGAGAGAGAGGACCTAGTAGCGTTCAGTGAAGAGGCGGGGCGAAGAGCAGAGTCTCGATCCCTGCAACTACAATTAGGTGAGTACATAAACAAACCTCATCACACAACCAAGGTACAGCCGTAATGGAAGACCCAACTGAAACAACCTCTCAGACCAGTTAACATCTGCCACTGAACATGCACCAGACACTGATGCACAATCTTCCGCTGTGGAGGCTGACTCAAAAGTACACGTAATTTTTAATGATACCCTAAGTGGACTTACACATTTCAAAATGGAGACTCCAGTGTCTCCTAGCACGATAAGAGACAATACAATAAGTGTCAGGGGCCCAAGACCGTTCAACTGCCTCCCAGGATACATAAGGGGGATTACCAATAGACCCCTGACTGCCTTCAAGAAGGCGCTGGACAGACACCTAAAGTCAGTACCTGACCAGCCGGGCTGTGGTTCGTACGTAGGGTTGCGTGCAGCCAGCAGTAACAGCCTAGTTGATCAAACCCTGATCCACCATGAGGCCTGGTCACAAACCGGGCCGCGGGGGGCGTTGACCCACGAAACCCTCTCCGGGTATAGTAAGTGTTGTGAATATGCCGACTGAAGCTGTGAATGGCATGCGTCAGTTGTTAGATAATGAATCTGGGGGCATCAGTTAATATCACCAGCAACATTGAGGAGGATGAAATAACCAGTACACAGAAAACCACTCAGGACTGCAATCCTCCCCTTGATGAGTCGAGTAGGGAGAACTTGCACACACCTTGCAGCTATAATCTCCGATACCAACTCTCTGTACGCAGCCAAAATGCAAACTTTACGAAATATTGGGGGATCACAATTTTACAAATTAACATTCAATATTTCTTTTACCCCCGCTATCTCCTTGAAGCCGAACTACACAATCACAACCCTGACATCATCCTTCTGAATGAGACAACTCCGAGAGCAGACCAACATATAAAGATACGTGGTTACTCTACTGTCCAGAAATCGAGAGGACTCATAGTGGAGTGGCCGTCCTAGTGAAACTAGGCTATACTTTTTGTAACATCCACATTGACGAAGACAGCTTTATAGCAATAGAACTGACGACCTCATATGGTCAGTTAATAGTTGCAACTGGATATTTTCCTCCTAGACAGCCATATGTAGAGTCCATTGCCCTACACCAAATACTGAGTAGAAATGTTCCAACAATCCTGGCAGGAGATTTTAATGGCCATCACCCCGCACTCTTCAACTGTGACCTAAAGGGTAAACCTAAAGGGCAAACAACTATTTAATATAATGACAGCAAGAAATCTATCATTCCAAGCCCCATTCTTTAAGCCATATGTAGGCCCTCACCCGGGGACACCTGATATAATCTTAACCAACAAAGATTGTGACCTATACCACTGCAGAGTCTTCCCTGGTGGAAACGTAGGATCAGAGTACATCCCTGTTATAATAACACTGCAGGCATCGCCATATAGAACACCCACTTCTCCGAAACCCAACCTAAAAAACTCTAGGATTTGACCCCTTCAGGGATAACCTAGGCAATGACCTTACTGTTTCGCTTGAGAACCAGCCTTCAACTGCAATTGACGAGGCAGTCAGCTCCTTCCAAGAAAGAATCATAGAGGCCACTCGTGCAAGTTGCCAATTAAATACATCAAAGATCTATCAGCAATATAAACCGACCAGAGAAATTAGTGACTGCATGAAAAATTATCAAGTAGAGTGTAGAAGGCAGCATCAAACGAGGCAGCCCTCAAGGGCTATACTGGAAAGATTGAGAAGAGAAATAGTTAACCTAATTACTGAACACAAAAGTGAAATATGGAAATATCTTGTTCAAGCTCATCAATACAAACGTCAACCTGAAAAGTTGTGGAGCAAGATCCTCCAGCTTCTAGGGGCAAAGCACAAGGCTATCCATTATCTAATACATTTCTTCACCGACGGTGAATGGTTCAAGAATTTCTGATATAGTCCTAACGTCACAGGATATCATTTATTACTTTAAAAAAACAATAAACGATATGCCCATGCACTCTGCCCCAGACTCTGATTCGTAGAATTCAGTGTTCATCACGAACTACAAGAAACCCCTTTCACGTGTCTTAAATATTCTTTGGAGTGGGAGCATAGATATAGTGGTCATCCCACAGTCACTAAACACAACAGATATAGCCCCACTCTACAAAGGTGCCAGTAAAACAATTGCACAACCCAGGGCAGTATGGGTATAGAGCAGGACGCTTCTGCCTCTCAACTACTAGATCACTATAACATGGTCTTGGGTACACTGGAGGACCAAAAAAACGCAGATGTAGTATACACAGACTTTGTAAAAGCCTTGACAAATGCGATCATGGTGTAATAGCGCACAAATTGCACGAAAAAGGAATAACGAGAAAAGTGAGTAGATGGATCTAAAAGTTCTTAACAAATAGAACACAGAGTAATAGTAAACAGAGTAAAGTCAGGGGTGGCCACAGTGAAAACTGTTCCACAAGGCACAGTGCTCTCTCCCATCCTGTTCCTCATCCTCATACTGACACAGAGATGTAAGCCACAGCACCGTGTCCTCCTTTGATGATGATACCAGAAGTTGCATGACAGTCATCCAATGAGAACACTACAAATCTCCAAGTGGACATTAATTTAATCAAATCTTCAAATGGGCTTCAGAAAACAATATGAAGTTCAACGAAGACAAATTTCAATTTCTACGCTTTGGAAAACTCATGGAAATAAAAGCTGGATCGGAGAATAAAACAAATTCCAACTACACAACAGAGCGGAAAATTAATGTGAAGGACCTGTTAATGGTAATGTCAGAGAATCTTGCTTTCAAAGATCACAAGAATGTCGCTGGCACATCTGCTAGAAAAATGATAGGATGGATAATGAAAACCTTCAAAACTAGGGATGCCAAGCCAATGATGACTCTTCAAATTGATTGTCCTCTATAGAACGGAATATTGCTGAATATTCTCCGAGCCTGCAATTTTGCCTGCCTTGAAAGGCAGGCAAAATTGCAGACCTGGAGAATATACAGAGAACTTTTATTTCGCTTATAGGTACACAAAAGCACCTAAAGTACTGGGAAAGGTTGAAGTCCCTTGACCTGTACTCCTTGGAACGCAGGCGAGAAAGATAAATGATAATATACACTTGGAAAATCTTAAGAGGGACTAGTCCCAAATCTGCACACGGAAGTCACTGACTAGGAAAGGAAAAGACTCGGCAGGCGGTGCAGTATCTCTGCAATGGAAAGCAGGGGTGCCATGAGTATGCTAAGATCCAACACAATAAGTGTCAGGGGCCAAAGACTGTTCAACTGCCTCCCAGCATATATACGAGGGATTACCAATAGGCCCCTGGCTGTCTTCAAGGTGCTGGACAGGCACCTAAGGTCAGTACCTGACCAGCCGGGCTGTGGTTCGTATATCGGATTGTGTACGGCCAGCAGTAACAGCCTGGTTGATTAGACCCTGATCCACTGGGAGGCCTGCTCATAGACCGGGTAGCGGGGGCGTTGACCACGGAAACCCCTTCAGGTTTACTCCTCCAGGAGCAAAACTTAACACTGCCGAGATTTGAAGCTGATCGGAAGACGAATTCTCAGTTTTACTCTGAATTCTAAGATTCCAAATTAATTAACGTATTCATATTGGAAAATTCTCACATATAAAGTTTTTTCTGCCCATAAGACGCATCATTAACTGAAAACAGTGTCAGTGGCAAATAAATATTAGTGTATAATATGTTATGGCTGTATAAGTTGTATCATGTACTTGCAGAAATCAAGATTATTATGACTCACGAAATCGTAATGACACGATTGTAAACAAACCATGCCACGGGTGGGGTTTGAACCCGCGACGGTCTGGAGTTTTGAGACTCTGACTGCGGGTTCAAACCCCACCCGTGGTATGGTTTGATTATTATAATTATTATTATTATTATTATTATTATTATTATTATTATTATTATTATTATTATTATTATTATTATTATTATTATTATTATTATTATTATTATGTTACCTCTATGTGAGTGTTTGTCAGTTACTCTGGCGTTCAGAAAAGATATATTTATGTTATATTTTGGAAAATCCTACTAAGTTTGTATAAAATTAAAATACGCAAAATTAGCACCTACACGCTTTTAAAATTAATCCCAACCTTCTTCTAGGTAGGATACACCAGTGTTGGAAGTTTGAAGCCGATCGGAAAAGTCTTTCCCAAGTTCCAACACAGAGATCAACTCCAGGAATGGTTCAATATAATACATAAATAATACAAAAATAACCGGTATACACGAGAGTGAAATTAATGGCGGCGTTGTGGTACCTCGTGCACCATTAACTAGTTTCTGTATGGTGCCTTAAAATTCTTTATGGCCCTTATAAAATTCACTTGAGGGTACCTGCACGTGTCAAATTTCGTATGAACCTTTCTCTAGTTACCGTACACTAGCATTGAAAATTTGAAGCCTATCGAGTGGAGCATTCTCAAGTTATGAAGGAAAAACTTCGAAGAGAACAGATTTAGGCAAATACTTAACACATTTCGGAATACCTGGTAAGTTATTAACAGTAATAATAAACATTAACAAATGTAACTCGGTGACGAATGGAAGAGATGAGAGTAAGAGCTCATGGAGCGGGAAGACTGGCCGGGTAGCGGCCACTGAAGAGGCCGGGCCGGGAGCTATGACTCGCGGCCAGGAGGTGGGAATCGACCCCCTGCAACCATAATTAGGTGAGCACACAAACACACAGTTGCCCTTCAGTGGCGACCCCTCGACGCTGGTGAAGGTGGCTCTTCATCCACCCAACTGGATCAACCACGTACATCGCCCATCCCTCCCCCTTCCCCTCCTCTGGACTCTCGCTTCCCCTTCCTAAAATCATTTATTCTGTGACTTTTAACACGGGACTACAGTGTCCTTTTCACCCCTGGCTACAGTTTTTCTCTCTTGGGTACGTCTGGTATTTTATTTCTATATACGAGCAGCTGTATTTCATTCGGTGTGTATGCGGAGAAAAGTATCCCTGAGTTCCATAAGAATAGCGATTTCTGCCTCAATGTGTGCAAAAGGAATAGTGCAGACAGTGTCTTCCATTGCAGACACTGCAAAGCTCCAGGCGGACATCAACCAAATCTTTCAGTGGGCTGCAGGAAACAATATGAAGTTCAACGATGAGAAATTTCAATTACTCAGATATGGTAAACATGAGGAAATTAAATCTTCATCAGAGTACAAAACAAATTCTGGCCACAAAATAGAGCGAAACACCAACGTCAAAGACCTGGGAGTGATCATGTCGGAGGATCTCACCTTCAAGGACCATAACATTGTATCAATCGCATCTGCTAGAAAAATGACAGGATGGATAATGAGAATCTTCAAAACTAGGGAGGCCAAGCCCATGATGACACTCTTCAGGTCACTTGTTCTATCTAGGCTGGAATATTGCTGCACACTAACAGCACCTTTCAAGGCAGGTGAAATTGCCGACCTAGAAAATGTACAGAGAACTTTCACGGCGCGCATAACGGAGATAAAACACCTCAATTATTGGGAGCGCTTGAGGTTCCTAAACCTGTATTCCCTGGAACGCAGGAGGGAGAGATACATGATTATATACACCTGGAAAATCCTAGAGGGACTAGTACCGAACTTGCACACGAAAATCACTCACTACGAAAGCAAAAGACTTGGCAGACGATGCACCATCCCCCCAATGAAAAGCAGGGGTGTCACTAGCACGTTAAGAGACCATACAATAAGTGTCAGGGGCCCGAGACTGTTCAACTGCCTCCCAGCACACATAAGGGGGATTACCAACAGACCCCTGGCAGTCTTCAAGCTGGCACTGGACAAGCACCTAAAGTCAGTTCCGGATCAGCCGGGCTGTGGCTCGTACGTTGGTTTGCGTGCAGCCAGCAGCAACAGCCTGGTTTATCAGGCTCTGATCCACCAGGAGGCCTGGTCACAGACCGGGCCGCGGGGGCGTTGACCCCCGGAACTCTCTCCAGGTAAACTCCAGGTAAACTCCAGAGTGGTGATACAACTGTAGTCCAGGAACAGTAAAGTTTACGGTCGTGTGTATGTATGTTTGTGCCTATGTAGGTACATGTGTGTATATGTACACCTTTATGTGTGTGTGTGTGTGCGCACTCACCTATTTGTGGTTGCAGGAGTCGAGTCATAGCTCCTGGCCCCGCATCTTCACTGGCCGCTACTATTATTATTATAATCAGGGGGAGCGCTAAATCCGTTGGATTATATAGCTCATGTGGGGGGATGGAAGGTATTCAGGCTCAATTCAGGAAACTGGAGCACAGATCCAATTCCCTAGATCAAGAGCCCCTCAGCAGTGTCAAGTAACCTCCCTGGAGGGGACTGGTCGCTATTAGGTCCTCACTCTCACTGCTCCATGAGCTTTATCATATCTCTTTTTAAAACTATGTATGGATCCTGCCTCCACTACATCACTTTCCAGACTATTCCACTTCTATGGCTGTGTCCCATCTCTGGAACATCCTGTCTCTGTCCACCTTGTCGATTCCTCTCGGTATTCTGTATGTCGTTATCATGTCCCCCCTATCTTTCCTGTCCTCCAGTGTCGTTAGTTTAGTTTAATATGTTTATTATGCACCCCATACCCATCCTGTGGGCGGTAGTCAAAAGATTACAGAGGTACATAATTGGTCCAGGGACTGGACTCCAAAGTTTTGATAGCTGAGCAAGTTACAGAGGTAATGAACTAGATCTGGTCATAATCATGACCAAGTTACAAAGGTAATGAACTAGATCTGGTCATAATCATGACCAAGTTACAAAGGTAATGAGCTCCAGGTTGAGCTGGTCACACTCATGAATAATTGCAAAGGTAATGAATCATAAACACATTAATCATGAGAATTTACAAAGGTAATGAGCTCCAGTGTCGTCAGGTTGATTTCCCTTAACATCTCCTCATAGGACATACCTCTTAGCTCTGGGACTAGTCTTGTTGCAAACCTTTATACTTTCTCTATTTTCTTTACATGCTTGGCTAGTTGAGGGTTCCAAACTGGTGCTGCATACTCCAATATGGGCCTAACGTACACGGTGTACAGGGTCCTGAACGATTCCTTAATGCAGTGGTTCCCAAACTGGGGGTAAATTACCCCCTGGGGGTAATTTAACCATTTTTGGGGGGTAATGGAGGGGTGACAGAAAAAAAGTTATGAATTCTGAAAATCAAGAAAACAATGCGGTACCCGGTATGAGGATTATTGTTAACTTTGTATTAGTATATAAAGTTGTAAAGTAAACCTATTATAAGTAAGTAATAAAGTTAAACCAAATAACAATAAACATCAAAAACTAATATACAGTATTAGAAAAGAAGAAATATATAGCTAAGTGTGTGGAAACCCAAAAGTATTTTGACAAGTATGCTTCAGGACAAAAGTCACTCAGTAGCCCAGATCGACCTGTCCAGTACGCGTCACTCACTTCCTGAGGCTGCCTCTATTTCACACTGTCAGTTTATCTGTGAGCATCAGCCGAGGTAGACATAAGCTGGTATGTATGTGTACTGCCCTGTGCAGTATATAGTTAGTATTTACCCACTGTTACTGTGAATTTGTAGCTATTATTAATTTTATATATAATGTATGTGTGGTTCTTACGTTTTCAATGGTTTTGCTAGGATTAGCAGAGTATGCGAGGCTGTATACGTTCACGTTTAGCCATATATATCAATAATAACAACATTTTGTGAAAGGGGTAACATGCTTTATGTGGCATGTTAAATTGGGTAACAAGCTGAAAAAGTTTGGGAACCACTGCCTTAATGAGATGTCCTTTTCCTTGAGTGAGGTTTGTAGTCTCTGGCCCCCTAGACTGTACTCCGTCTGCGGTCTTCTTTGCTCTTCCTCAATCTTCATGATTTTGCACTTGGTGGGGTTGAACTCCAGGAGCCAATTGCTGGACCAGGTCTGCAGCCTGTCCAGATCCCTTTGTAGTTCTGCCTGGTCTTCGTCCGACTGAATTCTTCTCATCAACTTTACATCATTTGCAAACAGAGACACTTCGGAGCCTATTCGTTCCGTCATGTCGTTCACATATATCAAAAACAGAACCGGTCCTAGGACTGACCCCTGTGGAACCCCGCTCGTCACAGGTGCCCTCCATACAATCCTACAAGAATCATGCAGCCAGCAGAGCTAGGTGTTGTACCATGATCTGAGGACATACGATGGTGTGGGTGCCTAAGAGCTAATTTCATTCTACTCCCCGTTTGGTGTACTAGCCTCCTCGGATCACAGGACAACACCTAGCCCTGCTGGGTGCATGATTCTTGTAGGACTGTATAGTCCAGTGGGCTAGGATATCGTGAATTTTTGCTCACCATGAGGCAGCTAAAACAACACGGGCTCGATCTCCCGGCTAGTTGCAGTGTTGTTATTGATATATAAAGCGTTAAACACACTTTATAGGTGCTTATTCTTCTTCATACAAGTTAATGCAATAATTGATTTACGTTTTGCAATCATTTAAATGCATAATTTCAAGGTTTTCGCCATGACTTAACTATACCTCTGATATTCACCAAACTAACTCTTCATCTCCGTCAGGAAGATCCAGTTCAGCATCAGCTCTTACATTAGAGAGATTATTTTTTTCCCCTTCCTGGTCCAGATCGATTTTCGTTGTCTTTGAACCCGAGACCTTTAGAAAGTTGGTTTGGGGGGCTGGGTAGTGATCCCTCTTAACTGTGTGTTCCTCCTTCAAGGTGAGGCTTCACTGGGGGCTGGGTAGTGTTCCCTCTTAACTGTGTGTTCCTCCTTCAAGGTGAGGCTTCACTGGGGGCTGGGTAGTGTTCCCTCTTAACTGTGTGTTCCTCCTTCAAGGTGAGGCTTCACTGGGGGCTGGGTAGTGTTTCCTCTTAACTGTGTGTTCCTCCTTCAAGGTGAGGCTTCACTGGGGGCTGGGTAGTGTTTCCTCTTAACTGTGTGTTTCTCCTTCAAGGTGAGGCTTCACTGGGGGCTGGGTAGTGTTCCCTCTTAACAGTATGTTCCTCCTTCAAGGTGAGGCTTCACTACGGGCTGGGTAGTGTTCCCTCTTAACAGTATGTTCCTCCTTCAAGGTGAGGCTTCACTGGGGGCTGGGTAGTGTTCCCTCTTAACTGTGTGTTCCTCCTTCAAGGTGAGGCTTCACTACGGGCTGGGTAGTGTTCCCTCTTAACTGTGTGTTCCTCCTTCAAGGTGAGGCTTCACTGGGGGCTGGGTAGTGTTCCCTCTTAACTGTGTGTTCCTCCTTCAAGGTGAGGCTTCAGTACGGGCTGGGTAGTGTTCCCTCTTAACTGTGTGTTTCTCCTTCAAGGTGAGGCTTCACTGGGGGCTGGGTAGTGTTCCCTCTTAACTGTGTGTTTCTCCTTCAAGGTGAGGCTTCACTGGGGGCTGGGTAGTGTTCCCTCTTAACTGTGTGTTTCTCCTTCAAGGTGAGGCTTCACTGGGGGCTGGGTAGTGTTCCCTCTTAACTGTGTGTTTCTCCTTCAAGGTGAGGCTTCACTGGGGGCTGGGTAGTGTTCCCTCTTAACTGTGTGTTTCTCCTTCAAGGTGAGGCTTCACTGGGGGCTGGGAAGTGTTCCCTCTTAACTGTGTGTTCCTTCTTCAAGGTGAAATTTCAATTACTCAGATATGGTAAACATGAGGAAATTAAATCTTCATCAGAGTACAAAACAAATTCTGGCCACAAAATAGAGCGAAACACCAACGTCAAAGACCTGGGAGTGATTATGTCGGAGGATCTCACCTTCAAGGACCATAACATTCAATCGCATCTGCTAGAAAAATGACAGGATGGATAATGAGAACCTTCAAAACTAGGGAGGCCAAGCCCATGATGACACTCTTCAGGTCACTTGTTCTATCTAGGCTGGAATATTGCTGCACTCTAACAGCACCTTTCAAGGCAGGTGAAATTGCCGACCTAGAAAATGTACAGAGAACTTTCACGGCGCGCATAACGGAGATAAAACACCTCAATTACTGGGAGCGCTTGAGGTTTCTAAACCTGTATTCCCTGGAACGCAGGAGGGAGAGATACATGATTATATACACCTGGAAAATCCTAGAGGGACTAGTACCGAACTTGCACACGAAAATCACTCACTACGAAAGCAAAAGACTTGGCAGACGATGCACCATCCCCCCAATGAAAAGCAGGGGTGTCACTAGCACGTTAAGAGACCATACAATAAGTGTCAGGGGCCCGAGACTGTTCAACTGCCTCCCAGCACACATAAGGGGGATTACCAACAGACCCCTGGCAGTCTTCAAGCTGGCACTGGACAAGCACCTAAAGTCAGTTCCTGATCAGCCGGGCTGTGGCTCGTACGTTGGTTTGCGTGCAGCCAGCAGCAACAGCCTGGTTGATCAGGCGCTGATCCACCAGGAGGCCTGGTCACAGACCGGGCCGCGGGGGCGTTGACCCCCGAAACTCTCTCCAGGTAAACTCCAGGTAAACTCTGGCTGAAGGAGACTCGAACCTACGAACCTTAGGACAAGGTACGCAGTGCTTTACCAATCTACCCACACTGGACAATACCTTGGCATGTAGCTTGAGATGAAAAGCTGTAAGCCTTCTCCCTGAAAGCTGGCTGCCTTGGATCAAATGTGTAGCGCAAGCTACAAGCCAAGGTATTGTCCATTGTGGGTAGATTGGTAAAGCACTGCGTACATTGTCCTAAGGTTCGTTGGTTCGAGTCTCCTTCAGCCAGAGATCAGTGTTTATATATATATATATATATATATATATATATATATATATATATATATATATATATATATATATATATATATATATTTATTATCACACTGGCCGATTCCCACCAAGGCAGGGTGGCCCGAAAAAGAAAAACTTTCACCATCATTCACTCCATCACTGTCTTGCCAGAAGGGTGCTTTACACTACAGTTTTTAAACTGCAACATTAACACCCCTCCTTCAGAGTGCAGGCAGTGTACTTCCCATCACCAGGACTCAAGTCCGGCCTGCCGGTTTCCCTTCCCTCCAACCTTTCCTAGGCCGACCCCTACCCCGCTTTCCTTCCACTACAGACTGATACACTCTTGAAGTCATTCTGTTTCGCTCCATTCTCTCTACATGTCCGAACCACCTCAACAACCCTTCCTCAGCCCTCTGGACAACAGTTTTGGTAATCCCGCACCTCCTCCTAACTTCCAAACTACGAATTCTCTGCATTATATTCACACCGCACATTGCCCTCAGACATGACATCTCCACTGCCTCCAGCCTTCTCCTCGCTGCAACATTCATCACCCATGCTTCACACCCATATAAGAGCGTTGGTAAAACTATACTCTCATACATTCCCCTCTTTGCCTCCAAGGACAAAGTTCTCTGTCTCCACAGACTCCTAAGTGCAACACTCACCCTTTTTCCCTCATCAATTCTATGATTCACCTCATCTTTCATAGACCCATCCGCATATATATATATATATATATATATATATATATATATATATATATATATATATATATATATATATATATATATATGTGTGTGAGACATAATTGTCTGCATGAATAATTCATTACTATTGTGACTGGATATAAACATGACCACTGTAACCTGTTCAGCTATCAAAACTTTGCGGTGCAGTCCCTAGACCCATTATGTACCTCTGTAATGCTGAGGTACAGTCTCTAGACCCATTATGTACCTCTGTAATGTTGAGGTACAGTCCCTAGACCCACTATGTACCTCTTTATTGCTGAGGTACAGTCCCTAGACCCAGACTGTACCTCTGTTATGTTGAGGTACAGTCCCTAGACCCATTATGTATCTCTGTAATGTTGAGGTACAGTCCCTAGACCCATTATGTACCTCTGTAATGTTGAGGTACGGTCCCTAGGCCCGTTATGTACCTCTGCAATGTTGAGGTACAGTCCCTAGACCCATTATGTACCTCTGTAATGTTAAGATATGGTCCCTAGACCCATTATGTACCTCTGCAATGTTGAGGTACAATCCCTAAACCCATTATGTACCTTTGTAATGTTGAAGTATGGTCCCTAGACCCATTATGTACCTATGTAATGTTGAGGTACAGTCCCTAGACCCATTATGTACCTATGTAATGTTGAGGTACAGTCCCTAGACCCATTATGTACCTCTGTAATGTTGAGGTATGGTCCATAGACGCATTATGTACCTCTGTAATGTTGAGGTACAGTCCCTAGACCCATTATGTACCTCTGTAGTGTTGAGGTATGGTCTCTAGACCCATTATGTGCATCTGTAATGTTGAGGTATGGTCCCTAGACCCATTATGTACCTCTGTAATGTTGAGGTACAGTCCCTAGTCCCATTATGTACCTCTGTAATGTTGAGGTACAGCCCCTAGACCCATTATGTACCTCTGTAATCCTTTGTCTGACGCCCACATCATGAGTATGGTGTGCATAATGAAGTTGTTAAACTAACTGTACAACATTTGGGACTCTTTATTAAGGAAACGTTTCGCCAGCCAGTGGCTTCTTCCGAGTCTGAGGTAATCAGTCCCTCAGCCTGGAGTCGATGTGTTCACTCCATCAATCATGAGAAATGTCAACTTTAATTTATCGGTTTTGTAAGTCCCTTATATCATAATAACTGTACTCTACCACTGTACTCTAGTGATTCGTTAGATGACGTTGGTTCCTCAGCTGTGTCGTCACCTCCTAGTTATTTGTATAGTTCCATTCCCCACCACCAACAGTTCAAGTGATGGATCTGGCTACCGTCCCTTCAAAACTAAGTCCAGAAGTACAACTAACTCCACAATTGTGGCCAGCTTCACCATCACTAGCTCATCAATCACCACCACCTCAATCACCACCATTTCAATCACCAACACCACCACCAGCTCCACAAATCCCACCCGGCTGCTATTGGCTCTTCAGGATGGAAATCCGATCGTGCTAAGAGAATTCTGCAATGGGTGTAAGCGAGATCTCTTGTATGATTATGTGAACAAGATTCTGCTCTATATGGCAGTCTGATAGTCTACACTACACATGGTTATTATTGTTGAATTCCTAGGGTCATAGAACGCCTGGAAGAATGGGAGGTGACGAGATTCAATCCCAGTGTCAAGTCACAGTGTTTGACGTGAAAACTGACAGATCAGACAACACTTGTCTTGAAATTTTATCATCTCTGGACAGCTCATCCTCTCATTCACGGACATCATTTGGCTGTTATTAAGACAGTTAAACAGGAGACTGGTGAAGGTATCTTAAAAGGTAAAAATCTTACCGTCAACAGGACGCTCAGTGGCGTCCTGTTTTCTGTTCATGAGTCAAACTTTTTAAACCATGCAAGATTATCCAATCATTGTAAAGCAGCGAATTAACCCGGCTTACCACTCTCTTAAAGAATAAAAGGGCGCAATACAGCTCATGGAGGAGCACATTTACCATAATTAATCGTGAATTACCGTCATTGAGGAAGAAAAAGGCACATTACCGTGACTGAAACAATACACAAATAACCCGCACACAGAACAAATTTACGACCACGTTGTAAGTTTAAGTCTCCCATGTGCGGGTTATTTGTGTATAATTACCCTCATTATTTCATTTACCAACATTAACACTAAATCACCGTCATTATGTTTTCCAAACTTTCAAAGTCGTTCTTTCATGAAGCCAAATTTTTCTTTTATCGTCTGTTTTCTTACTTTTGTTGTGGAGACACCTGGAGTCAGGGATAAAAACGCCAATGAAGTATAAAGTAATCCTTGACTGACGACGTTTCGCCCAGACAGTGGACTTCATCACGCCACAAATAGGAGTGTTTGTGGCGTGTTTTGAAGAGCATTTCGGGACACTTCGCTTAATTTTGTCCCAGGATGCGACCCACACCAGTCCACTAACACCCAGGTACCCATTTTACTGATGGGTAAACAGACAACCGGTCTAAGGAAACACACCCAAATGTTTCAACCCTCGCCGGGAATCGAACCCAGACACTCAGGGTGTGAAGCGAGAGCTTTTGCCACCAACCCAAATCGGACCGAAACGTCGTTACAAGTTTCATTCTACGTGCGAGTTGTTTATGGAGATAAAGGCAATGATAAGACTGCACTAACATTAACTTAAGAAACCATACCACGGGTGGGGATAGAACCCGCGACCAGAGTCTCAAAACTCCAGACCGTCGCGTTAGCCAGTGGACCAGGCTTTGAGGGAACTTGAGCTAGAGTTCGTCACTGCCATGCTAGCTGGAGATTCGTCTGTAAAAAACTTGCATTTGTGGTCACAGTGGTGGCATATGCTAACCTTCCTATGGTGTAGAAATATACCTAGTTGGATGAATCTTATTGTGGCTAGCTGGTCCAGTGGCTAACGCGACAGTCTGAAGTTTTGAGACTCTCTGATCGCGGGTTCTATCCCCGTCCATGGTATGGTTTGTGTGGAAATTTATTTGGTCCCTAACCATACCACGGACGGGGATAGAAGGGCCACCCAGCATAGCCGTAATGGGACGGCTGAGCTGGGTGGCCCTTATAACCCTCCCAAACAAACAGCATTCTCTCTAGTTGGCATGGATTGTTGGTAGGCATTTATTTAATTTATAGATTTACTCTTCAGGGAAGGAGTAGGTAGTTTTACTGTTAGTATATTAATGTTAGGTTTACTAAGGCAACTGTAGATAATAATAATGTAGACCTAAGACCTAAAACATAGGTAGTAATAGGCTGATAATGTAGACAAACACTAGGATAAGTTAGCTAGGGAGAACTGGCAGCCCTAGTTTGAACGAAGAGACGAGGGTCTGGAAGAGAGACCAGCTCGTTCTTCTTAAGACAGACACCAACTGGACAAGACGTGCCATGATCAGCAGACGGCGCCCCCCACGTGTCTTCACATTTGAGACCTGGGGAAATCTGGTAGAGGCACCTCGATGTACCATAGATGACCTCCTCCGTCAGGCCCATACAGTAAGACAAGACCTCCACATTATCTCGTAGATTTCTGGCCAGTGTCTAGGGAGATTGTGAGTGAGTTTGATCTGTGGGCCTGTGTTGTAGCTGGCAGAGCATGCCCAGTAAGTACCAGTGTCTCAAGGCAGTCTGGAAGCTAGTGTCTGTGTCTGCATAGTTATACTAGGGGATACATACCCTCTTGGATATAGGAATTTCTGAGGTGCAGGCAGGACACTAATAACGACTGAATATTGCAGGAATTAAGGCTCCTGGTTGCACGTGGTTTCTGAGGGGAAGTCCAGAGGGGCTAAGGCTAAGCTTAGGGAAGTTGAAGATCAGGATACATGCTGCAACACCAAGTAAGTTAGTCCTTTATACGTGCATGCAGGCGAGTTTCTTGCAACATCAATCATTTGTGAAAATCTGTCCTATAAGCCACTTGTGAGGCTGAGGTACCGACCTCAGAGCTCGGTGTCAACAGAGTTTGCCAGGGTAGGAGACTCACTTGGCGGCAGTCCACACAAATTTTCACAAAAAGTGGTCCTTCGAAAACCGTGATGTGGAATAGCTAGGTTAAGTTATCATAGCTAGGCCACAGTTAGGAACCAGTTTAACAGAGTTAGGTTAAGTTAGCACACCTAGGCCCAGAGTTACACAGAGGCTAGGCCAAGCTGACTATACACAGAAGTTGTTATTTGCAGTAATTTACAGGCAGGCCAGGTAGGCTAGAGAAGCTTGTGAATTTAATTATTTACAGTGATTACAAGTAATCCAGAGTAGGAGACTTGTGTGTTGATTACTTACAGTGGATTTGCAAGGTAGCCACAGTTAGGCTAGACTTGTGCAATATTTACAACAGTTATAGTAGCTAGGACAGATTTAACCTAGTTATTATTTACAAGGATTTCTAAAGCCAGGTTTAAGCTATAGCACACTAGCTAGGTTAGGATTTACCTTATCCAACCATCCACGCTAGACAGAGTAAACTGGGCAGTTAGGCCAAGCTGTTTACATACATTATTCATTTACTGTTTCACAAGTTGATTTGTTGAATTTATTTGTGTTAACCAAGTGATTTTAATTTGTATACTGCACTTTTTATTGTGTGATTTTCATTGTCTTTGATTCATGTTAATGTGGGATTTGTGAATTGCACCTGAAACTAGGTTAAGTCCTGTAATTATTTGCTGGCATTGTACAGGAAAGTGCTAGGTTAAGCTTTCACATCGATACACATTTTGATTGGGATTTGAGAGCTAACAGTGTACATTTTAAGTCAGAGTAGAGTCAATATAACAAAGGGAATTGTTAAGCTTGTTGAGAAGCCTTGAGACTCGTTCATTCTTACCTAACACCGTGACGTGCTGTGGGGTGGACTGGGTAAAGTACAATTAGTGTCACACTCCTCATTAAACTTCGACAATGGCAGATGGGGATTCTGGAGAGTCTGGTTCAGTGTTAACAAAATTAAAACGATCAATAGCGGCATACAAAGGGCATCTGAACAGAACGCGTAACAGGTGCAAGGCTACTTGCCAACGCAGTAACGTAGACTGCGATGATTTGCAAGACTGCTTGAAGAGTTTGGGGGAAAAATGGGAAGCCTATGAACAAGCATTCTCAGCATATGAGCTACAGGCTATTGAGGATAATGAATCCCAGGGTAGTCTTCAGCAGGCTCTGGACGAATTCATTAAGGATGATGTAGATTGTCATCAGGAGATGAATATGTACAAAGATAAGTTAAGTACATTAAAGGCTAGTATTCCAAGGGTGGTGTCGAACACCGCAGGTATCCCAAACAGCCACACACCTGTCAATATGTTGCCCAGGTTGCCCCAGTTGAATTTACCGACATTTGACGGAACCGTAACTGAGTACATTGCTTTCTGGGATCAGTTTAAAGCCCAGATAGATGACAGGAACGATTTGTCAGATGCCATCAAATTGCAGTATTTGCGGTCGCAGCTCAAGGGTAAAGCTTTAGACCTTGTCCGGCACTACCAGATTACTGACACTAATTACCAACATGCCAAAGACCATTTAGAAGACATGTTTGGCAACACTGAGGAGATAAAGGTAGCTATACTTTATCGGTTGTTGGATCTAGAGGCTTGCCGACATGACCGTCAAAGGCTAGAGAAGTTCCATATTGAAATTATGAGCTTGACAAACAGTTTCAAAGATTTGCATGATGAGGATGATTCAGAATGGGTCCTTAGCCAGGTGATTCAGAGGAAACTGGCTAGCACTACAGTGCATGAGTTACACTTAAAATATCGGACGAATAGGTTCACGATAAAACAAATTGTTGAGGGGTTGGGAGATCTCGTTTCTCATTTGAGCATAGGTGTGAGAGAGGAGTCACCACCATCACCACATAAAAACCCAGACAGTCACTCAAAGATCTCGAGAGATCAGTCTAAAGCTCGTACGACTAACGTTGGAGTGTACTATGGTAAAGAAGTGTCTAAGATAAGAACCTCTAAGCAGAACCTCAGAGGCACTCATGCCAGAATATGCGTGTTCTGCGAAGGCGAACACGCTAGCACGAGTTGCTCGGAGTATATAACACTGAGCAGTAGGCAAAAGAGACTAAGGGAGTTGAGACTCTGCTTCAAGTGTTGTGGGGAACACTTTGCAAGAGACTGTGGCACCCAGCTCAGTGAGTGTCGAGTCTGTTGCAAAGGTAAGCACCATATTGCACTATGTCCCAATAATTTAAGGGAACCCCAGGCTAGTAGGGATATCTCTCAGGTAGAGATAGAAACTGAGTCCGAGCCTGAAATGGTAGCCAGCGTGATTAGTGGGAGTAAAGTCTCTAATCCGAGTGAGAATCATGGAGGTGCTGCCCTACCTACAGTCATGGCAAAGGTTGTGAATGGGCACAGGTCCGAAACAACCCGATTATTCTTTGACCCAGGAGCACAAGTATCCTTGATAACAAAGAAGTTGGTGGCTAAATTAAAGTTGAAGGCCACAAAGAAAGTTAGTATGATGTTGGGAGGGGCTATAAGTCAGGTCCCACCCAAATCTTATGATATGGTGGATGTCACAGTCAAATTAGGTGGACATCGCAGAGACATTACAGCCTTGGTGGTAGAGACAATTCCCAGGGCAATTACAGCGAGAGGTCTTGCTGCAGCAGCTAAGCGATTGAAAGACCTTGACGTGAAGCTGGCAGACCAGGGAATTACCACTGACACAGTCAGAAATGTAGGTATCCTGGTGGGAGCCAATCATATAGATGACTTCCTGTCTACACGACGGACGTTTAAGGAAGGAATTGGTTTATACAGATCCCCAGTAGGATACATCATAGGCGGCAGGATTCCACCTGAATTCCCTGCCACGCCAGATAGAGGAGAAGCTGTCCCCATGACAGCTGGGGGAGTAGTGATAATGAATACCAGTATATACGATGAACTGCCAGGGAAGCTGAACCAGGTAGGGAGTGACGAACACTCGGCCACCTTGGGAAAACACTTTTACAGGGTACGTAAAGAGAGAGATAGATTGCCTTTAAATCCAGGGAACCTCGTAACAGTGGGAGGAAAGGCTACCAAGGCGTGTGGGCCACTGGGTGGGAAAGTACGGAGCCGCTCAGTCAAGGCTAGACATACAAAAGATGTTAAAGTTAAAGCAAAGGGTGCTAAGACCACCGGAACCAACAAGTTTACACCCCCAGAGGTCCACACAGGGGAAACTGGACGGTTGAAGTTAGACCGGAGTCTGCTCGACGAGAGTGGCTGGACGGCACTCGTGTCCAGGGTCTGCTGTGGGGGCTAGCGGAAGGTGAACTTGATTTAGACTTAGTGCCTACCTTCGCCGGCGGGAGGATGTGGAAATTTATTTGGTCCCTAAAGTTCCACAGGACAGATACGACGTACGAAGGGGTCCCAGCATAGCCGTAATGGGACAGCTGAGCTGGGTGGCCCTTATAACCCTCCCAAACAAACAGCATTCTCTCTAGTTGGCGTGGATTGTTGGTAGGCATTTATTTAATTTATAGATTTACTCTTCAGGGAAGGAGTAGGTAGTTTTACTGTTAGTATATTAATATTAGGTTTACTAAGGCAACTGTAGATAATAATAATGTAGACCTAAGACCTAAAACATAGGCAGTAATAGGCTGATAATGTAGGCAAACACTAGGATAAGTTAGCTAGGGAGAACTGGCAGCCCTAGTTTGAACGAAGAGACGAGGGTCTGGAAGAGAGACCAGCTCGTTCTTCTTAAGACAGACACCAACTGGACAAGACGTACCTTGATCAGCAGATGGCGCCCCCCACGTGTCTTCACATTTGAGACCTGGGGAAATCTGGTAGAGGCACCTTGATGTACCGTAGATGACCTCCTCCATCAGGCCCATACAGTAAGACAAGACCTCCACATTATCTCGTAGATTTCTGGCCAGTGTCTGGGGAGAGTGTGAGTGAGTTTGATCTGTGGGCCTGTGTTGTAGCTGGCAGAGCATGCCCAGTAAGTACCAGTGTCTCAAGGCAGTCTGGAAGCTAGTGTCCGTGTCTGCATAGTTATACTAAGGGATACATACCCTCTTGGATATAGGAATTTCTGAGGTGTAGGCAGGACACTAATTACGATTGAATATTGCAGGAATTAAGGCTCCCGGTTGCACGTGGTTTCTGAGGGGAAGTCCAGAGGGGCTAAGGGTAAGCTTAGGGAAGTTGAAGATCAGGATATATGCTGCAACACCAAGTAAGTTAGTCTTTTATACGTGAATGCAGGCGAGTTTCTTGCAACATCAATCATTTGTGAAAATCTATCCTATAAGCCACTCGTGAGGCTGAGGTACCCACCCCAGAGCTCGGTGTCAACAGAGTTTGCCAGGGTAGGCGACTCACTTGGAGGCAGTCAACACAAATTTTCAGTTTGTTTGCAATCGTATCATTACGATTTCGTGAGTCATATTAACTTAAGAGGACCCGAATAAGGTTGATGTAGTCTTCAATAATTCCAGAACAGGTATAGCACCAGTCTAAGGTCAGATAAATATTCACATTGTAGTAGAAGGATAAGAGAAAAAATAGTTAATACAGAATTAATATCTGTTTCTTCCCTTCATGGAACTGAGAAGAGCTGAAGTGACCTGTGATCCTGAGCCACCCCTTGACCTAACCACCCTTGACCTAACCACCCTTGACCTAACCACCCTTGACCTAATTTACGGGAAATGTTCAGCATAACAAACGGCTTTCTATATAGTAGTATGTCATTGATGTCAGCTATGGTCTGTATACCTTGTACATGTACTGGTAGTAAATAAAGATTATTCTTTAAGTAACTAATGTTTAGCATGACCAACTTACACTAATGTGCCCAGCCCACCTATGTCATCACCTCCAGTCTGCTACACCTCATCTTCCTGTCCGCGGTTCGATCCCCGACACGGGTGGAAATGTTGGGCAAGTTTCCTTACACATGCTGTCCTTGTTCACCTAACAGTTAGTAGGTATATGGGTGTTAGTTACCTTTCACCTGCTGTCCCTGTTCACCTAGCAATTAGTAGATACCTGAGGGTTAGTCACCTCTCACCTGCTCTCCCTGTTCACCTAGAAGCAGGTAGGTACCTGGGTGTTAGGGGACAGGTGTAGGTGGTATCCTGGGGCACAAGATTTAAGGACACAGTGGAAATAAGAGAGTCAGTCCTCGATAATGTACTGACTTTATTGGGTTATCCAGGGAGGTTAACCCTCCCTACCCAGAATTATTCTGGGTGGCTAACCCTCCCTACCCAGAATTATTCTGGGTGGCTAACCCTCCCTACCCAGAATTATTCTGGGTGGCTAACCCTCCCTACTCAGAATTATTCTGGGTGGCTAACCCTCCCTACCCAGGATTATTCTGGGTGGCTAACCCTCCCTACCCAGAATTATTCTGGGTGGCTAACCCTCCCTACCCAGAATTATTCTGGGTGGCTAACCCTCCCTACACAGGATTATTCTGGGTGGCTAACCCTCCCTACCCAGAATTATTCTGGGTGGCTAACCCTCCCTACTCAGAATTATTCTGGGTGGCTAACCCTCCCTACCCAGGATTATTCTGGGTGGCTAACCCTCCCTACCCAGAATTATTCTGGGTGGCTAACACTCCCAACCCAGGATTATTCTGGGTGGCTAACCCTCCCTACCCAGGATTATCCTGGGTGGCTAACCCTCCCTACCCAGGGTTATTCTGGGTGGCTAACCCTCCCTACCCAGGATTATTCTGGGTGGCTAACCCTCCCTACCCAGGATTATTCTGAGTGATTAACCCTCCCTACCCAGAGTTATTCTGGGTGGCTAACCCTCCCTACCCAGGATTATTCTGGGTGGCTAACCCTCCCTACCCAGAATTATTATGGGTGGCTAACACTCCCAACCCAGGATTATTCTGGGTGGCTAACCCTATCTACCCAGGATTATTCTGGGTGGCTAATCCTCCCTACCCAGAATTATTCTGGGTGGCTAACCCTCCCTACCCAGGATTATTCTGGGTGGCTAACCCTCCCTACCCAGGATTATTCTGGGTGGCTAACCCTATCTACCCAGAATTATTCTGGGTGGCTAACCCTCCCTACCCAAGATTATTCTGGGTGGCTAACCCTCCCTACCCAGAATTATTCTGGGTGGGTAACCCTCCCTACCCTGGATTATTCTGGGTGGCTAACCCCCCTACCCTGGATTATTCTGTGTGGCTAACCCTCCCTACCCAGGATTATTCTGGGTGGCTAACCCTCCCTACCCAGAATTATTCTGGGTGGTTAACCCTCCCTACCCAGGATTATTCTGGGTGGCTAAACCTCCCTACCCAGGATTATTCTGGGTGGCTAACCCTTCCTACCCAGAATTATTCTGGGTGGCTAACCCTCCCTACCCAGGATTATTCTGGGTGGCTATCCCTCCCTACCCAGAATTATTCTGGGTGGCTAACCCTCCCTACCCAGAATTATTCTGGGTGGCTAACCCTCCCTACCCAGGATTATTCTGGGTGGCTAACCATCCCTACCCAGGATTATTCTGAGTTGCTAACCCTCCCTACCCAGAATTATTCTGGGTGGCTAACCATCCCTACCCAGGATTATTCTGGGTGGCTAAATCTCCCTACCCAGGATTATTCTGGGTGGCTAACCCTTCCTACAAACTCCGAACAAGTCTTATCGTATATCCACTTTGTTTACGTTGTCATCCATCAACGATGATATCTAGTGGATTATGATTCATCTCTGTATTCGCGTGATAAAGGCTGCAATGCAGGCGGAACGTTTCTTTAATTAAACTTCCTAGTGTTGCCAGTGTGTCTTACTTATCCACCTACAGGAAGTCCAGGAGCTATAGATCAACACTTTCAAAAAGCCCAGGAGCTGTAGATCAGCAGCTTCACGAAGCAACCTCCCTCTCTCTATCCTACTTTTCCTTCCTACCTTCTTCCTTATCTCCCTCCCTCCCTCCCTTCCTCTTCCTCTCACGCCGTCACAAGTACACCAACAAAGAGGCACTTCGCTATTCTTTTGAGACTCAGTATAAACGTTCTCTTAGCTTTTCACCGCAGACTTTACCAGTCTCTCTCTCTCTCTTTGACAGCAAAACCAAGGCTTTTGTCGCCAAGAAACTCTTGTTTATCCTTCCACTGCTTCTCGGTGGTTCTTCTTTAGCTTGTTATTACTTATCCTTATTCCAAGTGTGTGTCGTGTAAGGCGCCACCACTAACAGTCTAATAGTAAGTATATTCAGGCACAGGGACACATAAATACAGTTAAATAAATCAGATGAAGTGGTTTATTACCACTGGTGTCCTTAATGGTGGCAAATGGTAGCGCAAAAGTTCCTAAAACAAGTAAGCATCGTACCTCGCTAAATAATACGATTACAAACAAATCACGGCACGGGTGGGGTTTGAACCATGGTAAGTGAGCCTACATTTGGGAAAGTCCTGCTATTTTTAGGATTTAATTTAAATTTAAGTACTAATATCACTTTAAAATATAGAGGGAACACTAAAATATGAATTAGTTATATACTATTCAAGATATAATATAGTTACGAGAGTAAGAGGAGAGAAGACGAGAGTAAATTACTTTAGTGTTAAGATGGTGACTAAATAAGTGAAGGAGCAAGTTAGCTGGAATATAGTGATACAGTAGACTTTGTGGGTGATTAATATAGCATCTATACTATGATTAATGTAGTGAAGATTAATATATCTAAGGTTAATGTAATTAAGATTAACGTAGTTAATATTAATGTAGTTAATATTTATGTAGTTAATATTAAAGTAGTTAATATTAATGTAGTAATATTAATGTAGTTAATATTAACGTAGTTAATATTAATGTAGTTAACATTAATGTAGTTAATATTAATGTAGTTAACATTAATGTTGTTAATATTAATGTAGTTAATATTAATGTAGTTAATATTAATGTAGTTAATATTAATGTAGTTAACATTAATGTAGTTAATATTAATGTTGTTAATATTAATGTAGTTAATATTAATGTAGTTAACATTAATGTTGTTAATATTAATGTAGTTAATATTAATGTAGTTAATATTAATGTAGTTAATATTAATGTAGTTAACATTAATGTAGTTAATATTAATGTAGTTAATATTTATGTAGTTAATATTTATGTAGTTAATATTTATGTAGTTAATATTTATGTAGTTAATATTTATGTAGTTAATATTTATGTAGTTAATATTTATGTAGTTAATATTTATGTAGTTAATATTAATGTTAATAAGAATAACGACGAAAAAAATAATGCATTTAACCTGGGAGATCAGATGTTTGAAGTGTGTCATGGTAGGTGATGTTTGTAGTGTGTCATGGTAGGTGATGTTTGTAGTGTGTCATGGTAGGTGATGTTTGTAGCGTGTCATGGTAGGTGATGTTTGAAGTGTGTCATGGTAGGTGATGTTTGTAGTGTGTCATGGTAGGTGATGTTTGTAGTGTGTCATGGTAGGTGATGTTTGTAGCGTGTCATGGTAGGTGATGTTTGAAGTGTGTCATGGTAGGTGATGTTTGTAGTGTGTCATGGTAGGTGATGTTTGTAGTGTGTCATGGTAGGTGATGTTTGTAGCGTGTCATGGTAGGTGATGTTTGAAGTGTGTCATGGTAGGTGATGTTTGTAGTGTGTCATGGTAGGTGATGTTTGTAGTGTGTCATGGTAGGTGATGTTTGTAGCATGTGTCATGGTAGGTGATGTTTGAAGTGTGTCATGGTAGGTGATGTTTGTAGTGTGTCATGGTAGGTGATGTTTGTAGTGTGTCATGGTAGGTGATGTTTGTAGTGTGTCATGGTAGGTGATGTTTGTAGTGTGTCATGGTAGGTGATGTTTGAAGTGTGTCATGGTAGGTGATGTTTGAAGTGTGTCATGGTAGGTGATGTTTGTAGTGTGTCATGGTAGGTGATGTTTGTAGTGTGTCATGGTAGGTGATGTTTGTAGTGTGTCATGGTAGGTGATGTTTGTAGTGTGTCATGGTAGGTGATGTTTGAAGTGTGTCATGGTAGGTGATGTTTGAAGTGTGTCATGGTAGGTGATGTTTGTAGTGTGTCATGGTAGGTGATGTTTGTAGTGTGTCATGGTAGGTGATGTTTGTAGTGTGTCATGGTAGGTGATGTTTGTAGTGTGTCATGGTAGGTGATGTTTGAAGTGTGTCATGGTAGGTGATGTTTGTAGTGTTTCATGGTAGGTGATGTTTGAAGTGTGTCATGGTAGGTGATGTTTGTAGTGTGTCATGGTAGGTGATGTTTGTAGTGTGTCATGGTAGGTGATGTTTGTAGTGTGTCATGGTAGGTGATGTTTGTAGTGTGTCATGTAGTGTGTTTGTAGTGTGTCATGGTAGGTGATGTTTGTAGTGTGTCATGGTAGGTGATGTTTGAAGTGTGTCATGGTAGGTGATGTTTGTAGTGTGTCATGGTAGGTGATGTTTGTAGTGTGTCATGGTAGGTGATGTTTGTAGTGTGTCATGGTAGGTGATGTTTGTAGTGTGTCATGGTAGGTGATGTTTGTAGTGTGTCATGGTAGGTGATGTTTGAAGTGTGTCATGGTAGGTGATGTTTGTAGTGTGTCATGGTAGGTGATGTTTGTAGTGTGTCATGGTAGGTGATGTTTGTAGTGTGTCATGGTAGGTGATGTTTGAAGTGTGTCATGGTAGGTGATGTTTGTAGTGTGTCATGGTAGGTGATGTTTGTAGTGTGTCATGGTAGGTGATGTTTGTAGCGTGTCATGGTAGGTGATGTTTGAAGTGTGTCATGGTAGGTGATGTTTGTAGTGTGTCATGGTAGGTGATGTTTGTAGTGTGTCATGGTAGGTGATGTTTGAAGTGTGTCATGGTAGGTGATGTTTGTAGTGTGTCATGGTAGGTGATGTTTGAAGTGTGTCATGGTAGGTGATGTTTGTAGTGTGTCATGGTAGGTGATGTTTGTAGTGTGTCATGGTAGGTGATGTTTGTAGTGTGTCATGGTAGGTGATGTTTGTAGTGTGTCATGGTAGGTGATGTTTGTAGTGTGTCATGGTAGGTGATGTTTGAAGTGTGTCATGGTAGGTGATGTTTGTAGTGTGTCATGGTAGGTGATGTTTGTAGTGTGTCATGGTAGGTGATGTTTGTAGTGTGTCATGGTAGGTGATGTTTGTAGTGTGTCATGGTAGGTGATGTTTGTAGTGTGTCATGGTAGGTGATGTTTGAAGTGTGTCATGGTAGGTGATGTTTGTAGTGTGTCATGGTAGGTGATGTTTGTAGTGTGTCATGGTAGGTGATGTTTGTAGTGTGTCATGGTAGGTGATGTTTGAAGTGTGTCATGGTAGGTGATGTTTGTAGTGTGTCATGGTAGGTGATGTTTGTAGTGTGTCATGGTAGGTGATGTTTGTAGCGTGTCATGGTAGGTGATGTTTGAAGTGTGTCATGGTAGGTGATGTTTGTAGCGTGTCATGGTAGGTGATGTTTGAAGTGTGTCATGGTAGGTGATGTTTGTAGCGTGTCATGGTAGGTGATGTTTGTAGTGTGTCATGGTAGGTGATGTTTGTAGTGTGTCATGGTAGGTGATGTTTGTAGCGTGTCATGGTAGGTGATGTTTGAAGTGTGTCATGGTAGGTGATGTTTGTAGTGTGTCATGGTAGGTGATGTTTGTAGCGTGTCATGGTAGGTGATGTTTGAAGTGTGTCATGGTAGGTGATGTTTGTAGCGTGTCATGGTAGGTGATGTTTGTAGTGTGTCATGGTAGGTGATGTTTGAAGTGTGTCATGGTAGGTGATGTTTGTAGTGTGTCATGGTAGGTGATGTTTGTAGTGTGTCATGGTAGGTGATGTTTGTAGTGTGTCATGGTAGGTGATGTTTGTAGTGTGTCATGGTAGGTGATGTTTGTAGTGTGTCATGGTAGGTGATGTTTGAAGTGTGTCATGGTAGATGATGTTTGTAGTGTGTCATGGTAGGTGATGTTTGAAGTGTGTCATGGTAGGTGATGTTTGAAGTGTGTCATGGTAGATGATGTTTGTAGTGTGTCATGGTAGGTGATGTTTGTAGTGTGTCATGGTAGGTGATGTTTGTAGTGTGTCATGGTAGGTGATGTTTGTAGTGTGTCATGGTAGGTGATGTTTGAAGTGTGTCATGGTAGGTGATGTTTGAAGTGTGTCATGGTAGGTGATGTTTGTAGTGTGTCATGGTAGGTGATGTTTGAAGTGTGTCATGGTAGGTGATGTTTGTAGTGTGTCATGGTAAGTGATGTTTGTAGTGTGTCATGGTAGATGATGTTTGTAGTGTGTCATGGTAGATGATGTTTGAAGTTTGTCATGGTAGATGATGTTTGTAGTGTGTCATGGTAGGTGATGTTTGAAGTGTGTCATCGTAGGTGATGTTTGTAGTGTGTCATGGTAGGTGATGTTTGTAGTGTGTCAGGGTAGATGATGTTTGTAGTGTGTCATGGAAGATGATGTTTGTAGTGTGTCATGGTAGGTGATGTTTGTAGTGTGTCATGGTAGGTGATGCTTGAAGTGTGTCATGGTAGGTGATGTTTGAAGTGTGTCATGGTAGGTGATGTTTGTAGTGTGTCATGGTAGGTGATGTTTGAAGTGTGTCATGGTAGGTGATGTTTGTAGTGTGTCATGGTAGGTGATGTTTGTAGCGTGTCATGGTAGGTGATGTTTGAAGTGCGTCATGGTAGGTGATGTTTGAAGTGTGTCATGGTAGGTGATGTTTGTAGTGTGTCATGGTAGGTGATGTTTGAAGTGTGTCATGGTAGGTGATGTTTGTAGTGTGTCATGGTAGGTGATGTTTGTAGTGTGTCATGGTAGGTGATGTTTGTAGTGTGTCATGGTAGGTGATGTTTGTAGTGTGTCATGGTAGATGATGTTTGTAGTGTGTCATGGTAGATGATGTTTGAAGTGTGTCATTGTAGATGATGTTTGTAGTGTGTCATGGTAGGTGATGTTTGTAGTGTGTCATGGTAGATGATGTTTGTAGTGTGTCATGGTAGATGATGTTTGAAGTGTGTCATGGTAGGTGATGTTTGTAGTGTGTCATGGTAGGTGATGTTTGAAGTGTGTCATGGTAGGTGATGTTTGTAGTGTGTCATGGTAGGTGATGTTTGTAGTGTGTCATGGTAGATGATGTTTGTAGTGTGTCATGGTAGATGATGTTTGTAGTGTGTCATGGTAGGTGATGTTTGTAGTGTGTCATGGTAGGTGATGTTTGTAGTGTGTCATGGTAGGTGATGTTTGTAGTGTGTCATGGTAGGTGATGTTTGTAGTGTGTCATGGTAGGTGATGTTTGTAGTGTGTCATGGTAGGTGATGTTTGTAGTGTGTCATGGTAGGTGATGTTTGTAGTGTGTCATGGTAGGTGATGTTTGTAGTGTGTCATGGTTGGTGATGTTTGTAGTGTGTCACGGTAGATGATGTTTGTAGTGTGTCATGGTACGTGATGTTTGTAGTGTGTCATGGTAGATGATGTTTGTAGTGTGTCATGGTAGGTGATGTTTGTAGTGTGTCATGGTAGGTGATGTTTGTAGTGTGTCATGGTAGGTGTTGTTTGAAGTGTGTCATGGTAGGTGATGTTTGTAGCGTGTCATGGTAGGTGATGTTTGTAGTGTGTCATGGTAGGTGATGTTTGTAGTGTGTCATGGTAGGTGATGTTTGTAGTGTGTCATGGTAGGTGATGTTTGAAGTGTGTCATTGTAGGTGATGTTTGAAGTGTGTCATGGTAGGTGATGTTTGTAGTGTGTCATGGTAGGTGATGTTTGTAGTGTGTCATGGTAGGTGATGTTTGTAGTGTGTCATGGTAGGTGATGTTTGTAGTGTGTCATGGTAGGTGATGTTTGTAGTGTGTCAGGGTAGGTGATGTTTGTAGCGTGTCATGGTAGGTGATGTTTGTAGTGTGTCATGGTAGGTGATGTTTGAAGTGTGTCATGGTAGGTGATGTTTGTAGTGTGTCATGGTAGGTGATGTTTGAAGTGTGTCATGGTAGGTGATGTTTGAAGTGTGTCATGGTAGGTGATGTTTGTAGTGTGTCATGGTAGGTGATGTTTGTAGTGTGTCATGGTAGGTGATGTTTGTAGTGTGTCATGGTAGGTGTTGTTTGTAGTGTGTCATGGTAGGTGATGTTTGAAGTGTGTCATGGTAGGTGATGTTTGAAGTGTGTCATGGTAGGTGATGTTTGTAGTGTGTCATGGTAGGTGATGTTTGTAGTGTGTCATGGTAGGTGATGTTTGTAGTGTGTCATGGTAGGTGATGTTTGTAGTGTGTCATCGTAGGTGAAGTTTGTTGTGTGTCATGGTAGGTGATGTTTGTAGTGTGTCATGGTAGGTGATGTTTGTAGTGTGTCATGGTAGGTGATGTTTGTAGTGTGTCATGGTAGGTGATGTTTGTAGTGTGTCATGGTAGGTGATGTTTGTAGTGTGTCATGGTAGATGATGTTTGTAGTGTGTCATGGTAGGTGATGTTTGAAGTGTGTCATGGTAGGTGATGTTTGAAGTGTGTCATGGTAGGTGATGTTTGTAGTGTGTCATGGTAGGTGATGTTTGAAGTGTGTCATGGTAGGTGATGTTTGTAGTGTGTCACGGTAGGTGATGTTTGTAGTGTGTCATGGTAGGTGATGTTTGTAGTGTGTCATGGTAGGTGATGTTTGAAGTGTGTCATGGTAGGTGATGTTTGAAGTGTGTCATGGTAGGTGATGTTTGAAGTGTGTCATGGTAGGTGATGTTTGAAGTGTGTCATGGTAGGTGATGTTTGAAGTGTGTCATGGTAGGTGATGTTTGAAGTGTGTCATGGTAGGTGATGTTTGAAGTGTGTCATGGTAGGTGATGTTTGTAGTGTGTCATGGTAGGTGATGTTTGTAGTGTGTCATGGTAGGTGATGTTTGTAGTGTGTCATGGTAGGTGATGTTTGAAGTGTGTCATGGTAGGTGATGTTTGTAGTGTGTCATGGTAGGTGATGTTTGTAGTGTGTCATGGTAGGTGATGTTTGTAGTGTGTCATGGTAGGTGATGTTTGTAGTGTGTCATGGTTGGTGATGTTTGTAGTGTGTCACGGTAGATGATGTTTGTAGTGTGTCATGGTACGTGATGTTTGTAGTGTGTCATGGTAGATGATGTTTGTAGTGTGTCATGGTAGGTGATGTTTGTAGTGTGTCATGGTAGGTGATGTTTGTAGTGTGTCATGGTAGGTGATGTTTGTAGTGTGTCATGGTAGGTGATGTTTGTAGTGTGTCATGGTAGGTGATGTTTGAAGTGTGTCATGGTAGGTGATGTTTGAAGTGTGTCATGGTAGGTGATGTTTGTAGTGTGTCATGGTAGGTGATGTTTGTAGTGTGTCATGGTAGGTGATGTTTGAAGTGTGTCATGGTAGATGATGTTTGTAGTGTGTCATGGTAGGTGATGTTTGTAGTGTGTCATGGTAGGTGATGTTTGTAGTGTGTCATGGTAGGTGATGTTTGTAGTGTGTCATGGTAGGTGATGTTTGTAGTGTGTCATGGTAGATGATGTTTGTAGTGTGTCATGGTAGGTGATGTTTGTAGTGTGTCATGGTAGATGATGTTTGTAGTGTGTCATGGTAGGTGATGTTTGTAGTGTGTCATGGTAGGTGATGTTTGTAGTGTGTCATGGTAGGTGAAGTTTGTAGTGTGTCATGGTAGGTGATGTTTGTAGTGTGTCATGGTAGGTGATGTTTGAAGTGTGTCATGGTAGGTGATGTTTGAAGTGTGTCATGGTAGGTGATGTTTGTAGTGTGTCATGGTAGGTGATGTTTGTAGTGTGTCATGGTAGGTGATGTTTGAAGTGTGTCATGGTAGGTGATGTTTGAAGTGTGTCATGGTAGGTGATGTTTGTAGTGTGTCATGGTAGGTGATGTTTGTAGTGTGTCATGGTAGGTGATGTTTGAAGTGTGTCATGGTAGATGATGTTTGTAGTGTGTCATGGTAGGTGATGTTTGTAGTGTGTCATGGTAGGTGATGTTTGTAGTGTGTCTTGGTAGGTGATGTTTGTAGTGTGTCATGGTAGGTGATGTTTGTAGTGTGTCATGGTAGATGATGTTTGTAGTGTGTCATGGTAGGTGATGTTTGTAGTGTGTCATGGTAGATGATGTTTGTAGTGTGTCATGGTAGGTGATGTTTGTAGTGTGTCATGGTAGGTGATGTTTGTAGTGTGTCATGGTAGGTGATGTTTGTAGTGTGTCATGGTAGGTGATGTTTGTAGTGTGTCATGGTAGGTGATGTTTGAAGTGTGTCATGGTAGGTGATGTTTGAAGTGTGTCATGGTAGGTGATGTTTGTAGTGTGTCATGGTAGGTGATGTTTGTAGTGTGTCATGGTAGGTGTTGTTTGAAGTGTGTCATGGTAGGTGATGTTTGTAGCGTGTCATGGTAGGTGATGTTTGTAGTGTGTCATGGTAGGTGATGTTTGTAGTGTGTCATGGTAGGTGATGTTTGTAGTGTGTCATGGTAGGTGATGTTTGAAGTGTGTCATTGTAGGTGATGTTTGAAGTGTGTCATGGTAGGTGATGTTTGTAGTGTGTCATGGTAGGTGATGTTTGTAGTGTGTCATGGTAGGTGATGTTTGTAGTGTGTCATGGTAGGTGATGTTTGTAGTGTGTCATGGTAGGTGATGTTTGTAGTGTGTCAGGGTAGGTGATGTTTGTAGCGTGTCATGGTAGGTGATGTTTGTAGTGTGTCATGGTAGGTGATGTTTGAAGTGTGTCATGGTAGGTGATGTTTGTAGTGTGTCATGGTAGGTGATGTTTGAAGTGTGTCATGGTAGGTGATGTTTGAAGTGTGTCATGGTAGGTGATGTTTGTAGTGTGTCATGGTAGGTGATGTTTGTAGTGTGTTATGGTAGGTGATGTTTGTAGTGTGTCATGGTAGGTGTTGTTTGTAGTGTGTCATGGTAGGTGATGTTTGAAGTGTGTCATGGTAGGTGATGTTTGAAGTGTGTCATGGTAGGTGATGTTTGTAGTGTGTCATGGTAGGTGATGTTTGTAGTGTGTCATGGTAGGTGATGTTTGTAGTGTGTCATGGTAGGTGATGTTTGTAGTGTGTCATCGTAGGTGAAGTTTGTTGTGTGTCATGGTAGGTGATGTTTGTAGTGTGTCATGGTAGGTGATGTTTGTAGTGTGTCATGGTAGGTGATGTTTGTAGTGTGTCATGGTAGGTGATGTTTGTAGTGTGTCATGGTAGGTGATGTTTGTAGTGTGTCATGGTAGATGATGTTTGTAGTGTGTCATGGTAGGTGATGTTTGAAGTGTGTCATGGTAGGTGATGTTTGAAGTGTGTCATGGTAGGTGATGTTTGTAGTGTGTCATGGTAGGTGATGTTTGAAGTGTGTCATGGTAGGTGATGTTTGTAGTGTGTCACTGTAGGTGATGTTTGTAGTGTGTCATGGTAGGTGATGTTTGTAGTGTGTCATGGTAGGTGATGTTTGAAGTGTGTCATGGTAGGTGATGTTTGAAGTGTGTCATTGTAGGTGATGTTTGAAGTGTGTCATGGTAGGTGATGTTTGAAGTGTGTCATGGTAGGTGATGTTTGAAGTGTGTCATGGTAGGTGATGTTTGAAGTGTGTCATGGTAGGTGATGTTTGAAGTGTGTCATGGTAGGTGATGTTTGTAGTGTGTCATGGTAGGTGATGTTTGTAGTGTGTCATGGTAGGTGATGTTTGTAGTGTGTCATGGTAGGTGATGTTTGAAGTGTGTCATGGTAGGTGATGTTTGTAGTGTGTCATGGTAGGTGATGTTTGTAGTGTGTCATGGTAGGTGATGTTTGAAGTGTGTCATGGTAGGTGATGTTTGAAGTGTGTCATGGTAGGTGATGTTTGTAGTGTGTCATGGTAGGTGATGTTTGTAGTGTGTCATGGTAGGTGATGTTTGTAGTGTGTCATGGTAGGTGATGTTTGTAGCGTGTCATGGTAGATGATGTTTGTAGTGTGTCATGGTAGGTGATGTTTGTAGTGTGTCATGGTAGATGATGTTTGTAGTGTGTCATGGTAGGTGATGTTTGTAGTGTGTCATGGTAGGTGATGTTTGTAGTGTGTCATGGTAGGTGATGTTTGTAGTGTGTCATGGTAGGTGATGTTTGTAGTGTGTCATGGTAGATGATGTTTGTAGTGTGTCATGGTAGGTGATGTTTGTAGTGTGTCATGGTAGGCGATGTTTGTAGTGTGCCATGGTAGGTGATGTTTGTAGTGTGTCATGGTAGGTGATGTTTGTAATGTGTCATGGTAGGTGATGTTTGAAGTGTGTCATGGTAGGTGATGTTTGTAGTGTGTCATGGTAGGTGATGTTTGTAGTGTGTCATGGTAGGCGATGTTTATATTGTGTCATGGTAGGTGATGTTTGTAGTGTGTCATGGTAGGTGATGTTTGTAATGTGTCATGGTAGGTGATGTTTGAAGTGTGTCATGGTAGGTGATGTTTGTAGTGTGTCATGGTAGGTGATGTTTGAAGTGTGTCATGGTAGGTGATGTTTGAAGTGTGTCATGGTAGGTGATGTTTGTAGTGTGTCATGGTAGGTGATGTTTGAAGTGTGTCATGGTAGGTGATGTTTGTAGTGTGTCATGGTAGGTGATGTTTGAAGTGTGTCATGGTAGGTGATGTTTTAGTGTGTCATGGTAGGTGATGTTTGAAGTGTGTCATGGTAGGTGATGTTTGAAGTGTGTCATGGTAGGTGATGTTTGAAGTGTGTAGCGAGGATGTAATGTATGTCGTTAAGTGAGCGTGTAATGTTTGTAGTGTATCCGGATATTGAACCAAGGACACTCAGTGTGTGAGGGAAGAGCGTTACCTAACAGGCCACGGGACAACATGTGCGCAAGTGTCCTCTTCTATCTCTGCAACAGTTCGATATTATGCCATAAAAAGGCTTGTGATTCATTTATCTAAATGTGTTTTAAGCCTTATAGCAGGTCCGTCTTTGTGCGCTTGTGAGCTTGTGAGCTTGTGAGCTGGAGCTTCTGCTGAGAAGCATGAGACTTCACCCAGTGCCGGAATACCGACAAGTATTGGTATAAATGCAATGTGTCGAACAAACTATGTACTGGGAGGCCTGGTCGTGGACCGGACCGCGGGGGAGTTGACCCCCGGTACACCCTTCAGGTATACCAGAATACGTACTGCAGGGACTGCGCACTGCTGCTTGCTGTATACTCAAGCAGACTACCCAGTCACCCTGACGTGCTTTCTGAATACAGGAAGAACAAAGAGAAAGAGAAATATATATTACTTCTGCGTCCTGTACATAAATAACCCGCACATAGAAGACGGGTTTGGGTCCGACTTGAACCATTAAACACTAAGATAATAATTATCAACATTCTTGTAGAGAGAAACTTGAATGGATAAAACCTTCGTTTAGGTTGAGAAAAAAATATAAGGTTTATTTAGCTACATGTGCACATAAGTACAATTATCATAGTGTAAATTATCTAGAATACCCCAAGTCAGACAGTAACTTGTTTCCATCTACCTCGCTTGAGAGGAGTGAGACAGCAGCCCTCTTGCAACTACTCTGACATTTTATTGTGGCAACGTTTTGCTCTTCAGGAGCTTTGTCAAGTTGTTACGGCTTGAGCGAAATGTTGCCACAATGTCACATTAGTTGCATTTGTGTCCTTAACATATTGTCGGTAATTCTACCAATATTAATACAAGTCTCCATTGCTCCATGGCTGCTCAGACTGCTGGCTGGGTTGGGGAGAGAGGGAAGGAAGTAATGTTTCTTATACACATCGACATTCTTTTCCCACCGACGGCAAGCAGCATCACTCTGACAGATGGCAGAGTATACTATCGGAATCCCTTGTCCATTCGGGTATTTTCTCCTGTAAAATATTGAGACGACAACACTTTTTAATAGTGTGATACATGTATATACATATAAGCGCTAGATTGCCACGGCCTTGATAGTCCCACTGGCAATATCTCTGACTTCAAAGTTATTCCCTCGTATCTGTCAGAGAACTCGATGCAAACCAATAAATTTGAGGACCAACTTAGGTATTCCAGGTTCCTGGCTATGATTCTGCAACATTACTTTACAACCCACTGCCGTTTTACTCCCTCTAGCGGTAGCATTACGAGAATTAGTCGAGGCACTGGTTGCCATTCTGAGGTTGCCCCGTATTCTCTGAAGGATGACTTTAGAGTTTCGAGTTCCCATCGTGCCATCATCAGCAGCATTATACCTGGACCACTAAGGAGAAAGCAAGATTTCTTACTGTGGACGCCTGTCACAGCCACTGACTGGGAGGTGTGGGGTATTTCCTAACAAGGGAATAAATTCAGTCAACTCTGTGCATCAGGAATCGTTTCTTTGCCGGCAGGACGGTCAGGGATGATCATCGCTTGCAATGCATATAGGATTTTCTGCTTGGTGTGTTCAGCAATACCGTTGCTCGCTGGATGATGTACACTCACAGGAGTTTACCGGATACTGAACTTCACGCAGCCTTGAACTTTGCTTTTATATATTGTGAAATGTTATTCACTTAAATGGCTCGACGGCAGGTATACCTGGACTCGAGGGCAGGTATACCTGAAGCACTCGAGAGCAGGAATACTTTAATCACTCGAAGGCATGTGTACCTGGACTCGAGAATAAGTATACTTGAAGGACTCGAGGGCAGGTATACTTGAAAGATTCGAGGGCAGGCATACCTGAAGGACTCGAGGTCAGGTATACCTGAAGGGCTCGAGGTCAGGTATGACAAAGAACAAGTCTCACAGGGACCACGAACTCCACTTCTCGACAGTTCAGTCACGAAGTGGAACAAGTTAACAACGCAAGAAGCAGTATGAGTCTGGTGGGTCAGGACCTGATCCACCGGGAGGCCTGGTCAAGGACCGGGCCACGGAGGTGTTGACCTCCGGAATACACCCCAGATACACTCCAGGTAACAAGTCAATATTGCCTTTCCCCGTACATCACCCTCATGCAGTAGACGGGTTATTCATTTATGCACATTTTATTGCAAAAAATAATTAAATAATTAAATGATAATAATGCTACTAATACTAATAGCAATAATGCAGAAAAATGTGGAATAAGGGGAGGAGTTTGAGGTAATTAATCCCTCAGCCTTGAGTCAGTGTGTTCAGTCCATCGGCCTATAATAAAATATATTAAATAGAATAAAAAAACAAAATATTATGACTGGAACAATACACAAATAACACGGAATTTATGACGACGTTTTGGTCCGACTAGTTGAAAAGGTTGGAGGGATGAGCCAGTGGAAGGCTTCGGTCATATGACCTAAAGCTTCAGTGGCGGGTCATTATATGGCTAAGACCCGCGTCAGAAAACACTTGCCCTGTTTCCTGACCAATCTTACCTAACCTCTCCTCACAGGTCAATTTTACAGACTAAGATCTGTTATCCTACCTTAGATCATTTCAAATCCCAGCCCAATTTAAGGTATACTGCCACCCACACCAGTCGACTAACACCCAGGTACCTACTTACTGCTAGGTGAACAGGGACAGTAGATGAAAAAGACACCTCACCTTGATACAATACTGACTTGGCTTGTGGCTTGATTGGTAGCGTCCTAAGCTCACACACTGAGGGGTCTGGAATCGATTCCCGGCAAGGGTGAAACGTTGGGCATGTTTCTTAACTCCTGCTGTCCTTGTTCACCTAGCAGTAAATAGGTACCTGGGTGCTAGTCATCTTACACCTTCTGTCCCTGTTCACCTAGCAGTAAATAGGTACCTGGGTGCTAGCCATCTTGTATATACTGCCCCTGTTTTCCTAGCAATTAGTAGGTACCTGGGTGTTAGTTGACTGGTATAAGTGGCATCCTGGGGGCAAGATTAACCTAAGTTGCCATATACTTGCCATACTTATATCATATACTTCTAGAATTAAATATGATTATTATTTTACGAGTATTATAATTATACACTAGTGTTGTCCTCCAGCACCAGTTTTTCACTACAGCTAGGCCCCAGCAGTTCATCTGTAGGTAGCAATTAGGCCTACTAGAGCCTCTCGTCCATAGGCCTGTTTCATTCTTATCTTCCCTCCCTCCCTTACCTTCCCTGACGTCAGCTACCGTCTCTCTTGTCTCCACTACTCACCTGGTTTACTGTCTATACACAGCTATCGAGGGCCTATGGGTATGGAACGATATCGTTCCAGACCCTGGAACTGAATTCTTTTCCGGGCTGAGGGACTGATAACCTCAAACTATTCCTACGAGGCTGGTGGACTGATACATCATCTTAATCTCGTCACCTCTGCTGCCTACATTCCATTCTCTGTAACTGACTGATGAAGCCTACAGCTTAGGAGAAGCGTTTCGACAATAAAAATGTCCAACTTATTAAGTTGTCGGTATTTTATACCTTTTTCTGCATATTTGAACAAATATAAATAGAGAGAGAGAGAAAGAGAGAGAGAGAGAGAGAGAGAGAGAGAGAGAGAGAGAGAGAGAGAGAGAGAGAGAGAGAGAGAGAGAGAGAGAGAGAGAGAGAGAGAGAGAGAGAGAGAGAGAGCTCGATAATATGCCACATAAAACACAGGAGGTTGATTGATCTGTATATTTCGACTCGCTTCTGGGATCCTCTTCAGCACTGACAAGTGTTTATTATACTTCAGTTATACAAAGAGTATGTGAGAGGCTGTCTTATCAAGCCGTCTCTGTTGTCTGGTACTTTTGTCGTGTCTAATAGGCAGGCCAGACCTATCATACCAGTTGTGGAACTTCGCAACACAGGTGCTGAGGGCTACCATACCTCAAATATATGTACAGACACGTAGACACAACGCACGCGCGCACGCACGCACGCACACACACACACACACACACACACACACACACACACACATACACACACACACACACACACACACACACACACACACACACACACACACACACACACAGCAGCAGGCCAAGGCAAGAGTATGCAATAGAGCGATGGTTGACACACTGACTGCAGTGGCCAGAAGAGCTCATGCATGCAGGGCAAAGCTCTTGATCATGGGTGACTTTAACTACAAGGAGATCGATTGGGAGAACTTGGACCCGCATGGGGGCCAAGATACATGGAGGGCTAAGATGATGGAGGTGGTACTGGAAAACTTCATGTACCAACACGTAAGGGACACTACAAGAGAGAGAGGACAGGATGAACCAGCAAGACTGGACCTAGTATTCACCTTGAGTAGTGCAGATATTGAGGACATCACATATGAAAGACCCCTTGGGGCCAGCGATCATGTGGTTTTTAAGCTTCGAATACACAGTAGAGCTACAAGTGGAGGGGGAAGCAGGAAGGCCAGGACGAATGAAGCCAAACTATAAGAAAGGGGACTACACGGGAATGAGGAACTTCCTGAACGGGGTTCAGTGGGACAGAGAACTGGCAGGGAAGCCAGTTAATGAGATGATGGAATATGTAGCAACAATGTGCAAGGAGGCTGAGGAGAAGTTTGTACTCAAGGGTAACAGGAATAATGAAAAAGCCAGGATGAGCCCATGGTTCACCCAAAGGTGCAGGGAGGCAAAAACCAAGTGTGCTAGGGAATGGAAAAAATATAGAAGGCAAAGGACCCAGTCGTAGAGCCAGAAATGAATATGCACAGATAAGAAGGGAGGCCCAGCGACAATATGAAAACAACATAGCAGCGAAAGCCAAATCTGACCCGAAACTGTTATACAGCCACATCAGGAAGAAAACAACAGTCAAGGACCAGGTAATCAGGCTAAGGAAGGAAGGAGGAGAGACAACAAGAAATGACCGTGAAGTATGTGAGGAACTCAACAAGAGATTTAAAGAAGTGTTCACAGAGGAGACAGAAGGGGCTCCAGAAAGACGGAGAGGTGGGGCACACCAAGTGCTGGACACAGTACACACAACTGAGGAAGAAGTGAAGAGGCTTCTGAGTGAGCTAGATACCTCAAAGGCAATGGGGCCGGATAACATCTTCCCATGGGTCCAGAGAGAGGGAGCAGAGGAGCTATGTGTGCCCCTAACAACAATATTCATAGTAAGTAAGTAAGTAACTATCGAAACAGGGAGATTACCTGAGGCATGGAAGACAGTAAATGTAGTCCCAATCTTTAAAAAAGGAGACAGACATGAAGCACTAAACCAAAGTCATGGAGAAGATTATCAGGAGAAGAGTGGTGGAACACCTAGAAAGGAAAGATCTCATCAACAGCAGCCAACATGGTTTCAGGGACGGGAAATTCTGTGTCACAAACCTACTGGAGTTCTATGACATGATGACAGCAGTAAGACAAGAGAGAGAGGGGTGGGTGGATTGCATTTTCTTGGACTGCAAGAAGGCGTTAGACACAGTTCCACACAAGAGATTAGTGCAAAAACTGGAGAACCAAGCAGGGATAACAGGGAAGGCACTACAATGGATCAGGGAATACTTGTCAGGAAGACAGCAGCGAGTCATGGTATGTGGCGAGGTGTCAGAGTGGGCACCTGTGACCAGCTGGGTCCCACAGGGGTCAGTTCTAGGACCAGTGCTGTTTCTGGTATTTGTGAACGACATGACGGAAGGAATAGACTCCGAAGTGTCCCTGTTTGCAGATGACGTGAAGTTGATGAGAAGAATTCATTCGATCGAAGACCAGGCAGAACTACAAAGGGATCTGGACGGGCTGCAGACCTGGTCCAGCAATTGGCTCCTGGAGTTCAACCCCACCAAGTGCAAAGTCGTGAAGATTGGGGTAGGACAAAGAAGACCGCAGACGGAGTACAGTCTAGGGGGCCAGAGACTACAAACCTCACTCAAGGAAAAAAATCTTGGGGTGAGTATAACACCAGGCACATCTCCTGAAGCGCACATCAACCAAATAACTGCTGGGGCATATGGACGCCTAGCAAACCTCAGAACAGCATTCCGACATCTTAATAAGGAATCGTTCAGGACCCTGTACAGCGTGTACGTTAGGCCCATATTGGAGTTTGTGGCACCAGTTTGGAACCCACACCTAGCCAAGCACGTAAAGAAACTAGAGAAAGTGCAAAGGTTTGCAACAAGACTAGTCCCAGAGCTAAGAGGTATGTCCTACGAGGAGAGGTTAAGGGAAATTAACCTGGCGACACTGGAGGACAGGAGAGATAGGGGGGACATGATAACGACATACAAAATACTGAGAGGAATTGACAAGGTGGACAAAGAAAGGATGTTCCAGAGATGGGACACAGTAACAAGGGGACACAGTTGGAAGTTGAAGACACAGATGAATCACAGGGATGTTAGGAAGTATTTCCTCAGCCACAGAGTAGTCAGGAAGTGGAATAGTTTGGGAAGCGATGTAGTGAAGGCAGGATCCATACATAGCTTTAAGCAGAGGTATGATAAAGCTCACGGTTCAGGGAGAGTGACCTAGTAGCGACCAGTGAAGATGCGGGGCCATGAGCTTGGACTCGACCCCTGCAACCTCAACTAGGTGAGTACAACTAGGTGAGTACACACACACACACACACACACACACACACACACACACACATGATAACGACATATAAAATACTGTGTGGAATAGACAAGGTGGACAAAGACAGGATGTTCCAGGGAGGGGACACAGAAACAAGAGGCCACAATTGGAAGTTGAAGACACAAATGAGTCAGAAAGATATTAGGAAGTATTTCTTCAGTCATAGAGTTGTAAGGCAGTGGAATAGCCTAGAAAATGACGTAGTGGAGGCAGGAACCATACACAGTTTTAAGACGAGGTTTGATAAAGCTCATGGAGCAGGGAGAGAGAGGGCCCAGTAGCAACCGGTGAAGAGGCGGGGCCAGGAGCTAAGACTCGACCCCTGCAACCACAAATAGGTGAGT
>NC_091379.1:15376719-15421719 GCF_038502225.1 Cherax quadricarinatus
CTCTATAGCTGTACCCGCCATCATCACGTCAATACTGTTGACACTGTAACCTCTCTATAGCTGTACCCGCCATCATCACGTCAATACTGTTGACACTGTAACCTCTCTATAGCTGTACCCGCCATCATCACGTCAATACTGTTGACACTGTAACCTCTCTATAGCTGTACCCGCCATCATCACGTCAATACTGTTGACACTGTAACCTCTCTATAGCTGTACCCGCCATCATCACGTCAATACTGTTGACACTGTAACCTCTCTATAGCTGTACCCGAAAAACATCACGTCAATACTGTTGACACTGTAACCTCTCTATAGCTGTACCCGCCATCATCACGTCAATACAGAGCAATACAGTGTTCAGTGGTCAGTCGTCACGTGAGGTCACAGACCCTGAGCTGCTTTGGGGATTAGCGTGGACGGTTACAAAGCATGGCTTGCTTCTGCAGTGTTTTAAAAACTGAGGTTGGAGAGTTGAAGGAGGAGGTCTTGCTTCTCCAGGAGGAGATTAGGAGGCTGAAGGTCCACCTCAATGGGCCTGGGAGAGAGTGTGAGGTGGTTGGAGATGTGGGGAATGAGGCTTCTAGCAGTGAGGTGCAGTCTGTCTCTCACTGTGAGGAGGCTGTAGGTGGGGAGGTAGCAACGGCTACCAGCAGTGAGGTGCAGCCCAGCACCTGCTACAAGTGGCGAGTTGTTCACAGTAATGGGAGGCGCATCAGAGTAAGGAAAGTTAAGAGTGAAGATCTGAAGGTAGGAAATCGCTTCTCTGTTCTCCAGGATGAATGTACTTCAGTGGCCAGTGAAGGTAAGGGTACTACTGCCCCTGCTAATGAAGGTAAGCGCATTCTTGTGGTTGGTGACTCTCAGGTAAGATATGTTGACCGTGCTTTTTGTAATAGGAATAAGAAGATGAGAGATAGAGTGTGCTTCCCTGGAGCTGGTGTTGGGGACATTGTCAACAGACTGGATAATATCATGTCAGGTAATGGGAACAAGCCCATTATCTGTCTCAGTGCTGGTGGAAATGATATTGGGAAGGGTAGGAGAGAAGAGCTGCTAGATAAGTACAGGTCAGCTATAGATTTCATTAAGTCTAAGAGAGGGATCCCAATCATATGTAGCATCTTGCCTAGAAGGGGAGTAGGAAATGAATGGTTGTCTAGGGCAATTGGTGTAAATTGCTGGCTAGACAGATACTGCAAGGAACTTGCAATCCCATTCATTGACAACTGGAACAACTTTTATGGCAAACATGATATGTATGCAAGGGATGGGGTTCATCTCTCTGGGGCAGGGGTGGTAGCACTTGCAGACTCGATTGAGAAGGCCATTGGTGAAATGCCTATGATTTTAAACTGATGGAAGATAGAGGTATGGGTGTGTGTGGGAAACAAGCAGGTTGCAACACTAGGGTTGGAAACAGTAAATGTATAAAAGGCATTCAGCATGAAGTTATAAATAAAAACAATAGAACAGGTCAGCAAACAAAGGGTGACAGCAGAGGGCAGCAAGGGACTAGCTCCCTTAAGGTTTACTATACTAATAGCAGGAGTGTTAGAAATAAGATAGATGAGCTAAGATTAATTGCAAGTGCAGGAAACATAGATATTATTGCTATAACAGAGACCTGGCTCAATCTGAAAGATAGAGAGATGCCCTCTGAATGTCACATACAAGGCTATAAATTATTCCACACTGACAGGGTCAACAGGAAAGGTGGTGGAGTAGCGATGTATGTCAGAGACAATTTAAATTGTTGTGTTAGACAAGATATTAAATTAGAAGCGTCAGCCACTGAATCTGTTTGGTTACAGCTTCTCGAGGGCCGAGAAAAACTAATTTTGGGTGTGATTTACAGGGCCCCAAATCTTGATAGGGAGTGCAGTAAACTTCTATGGGACGAAATTCGTAAGGCATCTACATACGAAAATGTTGTGCTAATGGGAGATTTCAACTATAGACAGATTGACTGGAGCAATTTGACAGGAAATTTAGAGTCGGGTGACTTTCTTGATACGATCCAGGATTGTTTTTTAAAACAGTTTGTGACAGAGCCAACTAGGGGAAATAACCTCCTTGACTTGGTTCTTGCCAGTAGGGAAACACTAATTAATAATCTTGAGGTTAATGATGAGCTTGGGGAGAGTGATCACAAATCACTCAGTTTTAACATATCATGGAATTCCCCTAATAATGGCAATCAAGTCTCCGTCCCTGACTTTCGCTTGGCTGATTTCATAGGACTGAAAAATTACTTAGGTGGGCTGAACTGGAATGACCTGACTAGGGGTCAGGTAGGTGGTGATGGTTGCCGATATGATGCTTTCCAGGGCATAGTTCTAGCTGCTCAGTCAAATTATGTTCCAAATAGGGAAATCAGATCAAACAAAAATGATCCTAAATGGATGAACAATAGATTAAAATATCTGATTGGTCAAAAGAGAGGCATATATAGGCAAATCAAAAGAGGAGAGGGGCAATTAAGAAATCGATATATTCAGTTAAAGAGAGAAATAAAAAAGGGAATTAGAAAAGCAAAAAGAGATTATGAGGTTAAAGTTGCAAGAGAATCGAAGACTAACCCAAAAGGATTCTTTCAGGTATACAGAAGTAAGATCAGGGACAAGATAGGCCCACTCAAAAGTTCCTCGGGTCAGCTCACTGACAGTGATAAGGAAATGTGTAGAATTTTTAACACATACTTCCTCTCAGTTTTTACACAGGAGGATACCAGCGATATTCCAGTAATGATAAATTATGTAGAACAGGACGATAATAAACTGTGCACTATTAGGGTCACAAGTGACATGGTCCTTAGGCAAATAGATAAATTAAAACCTAACAAATCCCCAGGCCCTGATGAACTGTATGCAAGGGTTCTAAAGGAATGTAAAGAGGAGCTTAGCACACCTTTGGCTAATCTTTTCAACATATCACTACAAACTGGCATGGTGCCAGATAAGTGGAAAATGGCAAATGTGATACCTATTTTCAAAACAGGTGACAGGTCCTTAGCTTCGAACTATAGACCAATAAGCCTAACCTCCATAGTGGGAAAATTTATGGAATCAATAATTGCCGAGGCAGTTCGTAGCCACCTTGAAAAGCATAAATTAATCAACGAATCTCAGCATGGTTTTACAAAGGGGCGTTCCTGCCTTACGAATTTATTAACTTTTTTCACTAAGGTATTTGAGGAGGTAGATCATGGTAATGAATATGATATTGTGTATATGGACTTCAGTAAGGCTTTTGACAGGGTCCCACATCAGAGACTATTGAGGAAAATTAAAGCACATGGAATAGGAGGAGAAATTTTTTCCTGGATAGAGGCATGGTTGACAAATAGGCAGCAGAGAGTTTGCATAAATGGGGAGAAATCAGAGTGGGGAAGCGTCACGAGCGGTGTTCCACAGGGGTCAGTGTTGGGCCCCCTGCTGTTCACAATCTACATAAACGACATAGATGAGGGCATAAAGAGCGACATCGGCAAGTTTGCCGATGACACCAAAATAGGCCGTCGAATTCATTCTGACGAGGACATTCGAGCACTCCAGGAAGATTTGAATAGACTGATGCAGTGGTCGGAGAAGTGGCAGATGCAGTTTAATATAGACAAATGCAAAGTTCTAAATGTTGGACAGGACAATAACCATGCCACATATAAACTAAATAATGTAGATCTTAATATTACGGATTGCGAAAAAGATTTAGGAGTTCTGGTTAGCAGTAATCTGAAACCAAGACAACAGTGCATAAGTGTTCGCAATAAAGCTAATAGAATCCTTGGCTTCATATCAAGAAGCATAAATAATAGGAGTCCTCAGGTTGTTCTTCAACTCTATACATCCTTGGTTAGGCCTCATTTAGATTATGCTGCACAGTTTTGGTCACCGTATTACAGAATGGATATAAATTCTCTGGAAAATGTACAAAGGAGGATGACAAAGATGATCCCATGTATCAGAAACCTTTCCTATGAGGATAGACTAAGGGCCCTGAAACTGCACTCTCTAGAAAGACGTAGAATTAGGGGGGATATGATTGAGGTTTATAAGTGGAAGACAGGAATAAATAAAGGGGATGTAAATAGTGTGCTGAAAATATCTAGCCTAGACAGGACTCGCAGCAATGGTTTTAAGTTGGAAAAATTCAGATTCAGGAGGGATATAGGAAAGTACTGGTTTGGTAATAGAGTTGTGGATGAGTGGAACAAACTCCCAAGTACCGTTATAGAGGCCAGAACGTTGTGTAGCTTTAAAAATAGGTTGGATAAATACATGAGTAGATGTGGGTGGGTGTGAGTTAGACCTGATAGCTTGTGCTAACAGGTCGGTTGCCGTGTTCCTCCCTTAAGTCAATGTGACCTGACCTGACTAGGTTGGGTGCATTGGCTTAGGCCGGTAGGGACTTGGACCTGCCTCGCATGGGCCAGTAGGCCTTCTGCAGTGTTCCTACGTTCTTATGTTCTTATGTTCTTAAATGCTCTACTGAATTACAGCGACATCTATTGGCTGTAACGATCGAATGATTTAACTCTCCTGTGTCAGAGTAACGTATATGAGGTATATAGATTACTATATATGGAGCATATATTGTTAGAGTCATCGGCTTCAGTGGACCAATAGCGTGTGTGTGAGTTATTGTAGTGGACCAATAGCGTGTGTGTGAGTTATTGTAGTGGACCAATAGTGTGCTTGTGAGTTATTGTAGTGGACCAATAGTGTGCTTGTGAGTTATTGTAGTGGACCAATAGTGTGCTTGTGAGTTATTGTAGTGGACCAATAGTGTGCTTGTGAGTTATTGTAGTGGACCAATAGTGTGCTTGTGAGTTATTGTAGTGGACCAATAGTGTGCTTGTGAGTTATTGTAGTGGACCAATAGTGTGCTTGTGAGTTATTGTAGTGGACCAATAGCGTGTGTGTGAGTTATTGTAGTGGACCAATAGTGTGCTTGTGAGTTATTGTAGTGGAACAGTAGTGTGCTTGTGAGTTATTGTAGTGGACCAATAGTGTGCTTGTGAGTTATTGTAGTGGACCAATAGCGTGTGTGTGAGTTATTGTAGTGGACCAATAATGTGCTTGTGAGTTATTGTAGTGGACCAATAGTGTGCTTGTGAGTTATTGTAGTGGACCAATAGTGTGCTTGTGAGTCATTGTAGTGGAACAGTAGTGTGCTTGTGAGTTATTGTAGTGGACCAATAGTGTGTGTGAGTTATTGTAGTGGACCAATAGCGTGTGTGAGTTATTGTAATGGACCAATAATGTGCTTGTGAGTTATTGTAGTGGGCCAATAGTGTGCTTGTGAGTTATTGTAGTGGACCAATAGTGTGCTTGTGAGCTATTGTAGTGGACCAATAGTGTGCTTGTGAGTTATTGTAGTGGAACAGTAGTGTGCTTGTGAGTTATTGTAGTGGACCAATAGTGTGTGTGAGTTATTGTAGTGGACCAATAGTGTGCTTGTGAGTTATTGTAGTGGAACAGTAGTGTGCTTGTGAGTTATTGTAGTGGACCAATAGTGTGCTTGTGAGTTATTGTAGTGGACCAATAGTGTGCTTGTGAGTTATTGTAGTGGAACAGTAGTGTGCTTGTGAGTTATTGTAGTGGACCAATAGTGTGCTTGTGAGTTATTGTAGTGGAACAGTAGTGTGCTTGTGAGTTATTGTAGTGGACCAATAGTGTGCTTGTGAGTTATTGTAGTGGACCAATAGCGTGTGTGAGTTATTGTAGTGGACCAATAGTGTGCTTGTGAGTTATTGTAGTGGACCAATAGTGTGCTTGTGAGTTATTGTAGTGGACCAATAGTGTGCTTGTGAGTTATTGTAGTGGAACAGTAGTGTGCTTGTGAGTTATTGTAGTGGACCAATAGCGTGTGTGAGTTATTGTAGTGGACCAATAGTGTGCTTGTGAGTTATTGTAGTGGAACAGTAGTGTACTTGTGAGTTATTGTAGTGGACCAATAGCGTGCTTGTGAGTTATTGTAGTGGACCAATAGTGTGCTTGTGAGTTATTGTAGTGGACCAATAGTGTGCTTGTGAGTTATTGTAGTGGACCAATAGCGTGTGTGTGAGTTATTGTAGTGGACCAATAGTGTGCTTGTGAGTTATTGTAGTGGACCAATAGTGTGCTTGTGACTTATTGTAGTGGGACAGTAATGTGCTTGTGAGTTACTGTAGTGGACCAATAGTGTGCTTGTGAGTTATTGTAGTGGACCAATAGTGTACTTGTGAGTTATTGTAGTGGACCAATAGTGTGCTTGTGACTTATTGTAGTGGGACAGTAATGTGCTTGTGAGTTACTGTAGTGGACCAATAGTGTGCTTGTGAGTTATTGTAGTGGAACAATAGTGTACTTGTGAGTTATTGTAGTGGACCAATAGTGTGCTTGTGAGTTATTGTAGTGGACCAAGAGTGTGTTGGTGAGTTATTGTAGTGGACCAATAGTGTGCTTGTGAGTTATTGTAGTGGACCAATAGTGTGCTTGTGAGTTATTGTAGTGGACCAATAGTGTGCTTGTGAGTTATTGTAGTGGACCAATAGTGTGTTGGTGAGTTACTGAAGAGGGCGAATAGTGTGCTTGTGAGTTATTCTAATGGAACAATAGTGTGCTTGTGAGTTATTGTAGTGGACCAATAGTGTGCTTGTGAGTAATTGTAGTGGGCCAATAGTGTGCTTGTGAGTTATTGTAGTGGACCAATAGTGTGTTGGTGAGTTACTGAAGAGGGCGAATAGTGTGCTTGTGAGTTATTCTAATGGAACAATAGTGTGCTTGTGAGTTATTGTAGTGGACCAATAGTGTGCTTGTGAGTAATTGTAGTGGGCCAATAGTGTGCTTGTGAGTTATTGTAGTGGAACAGTAGTGTGCTTGTGAGTTATTGTAGTGGACCAATAGTGTGCTTGTGAGTAATTGTAGTGGGCCAATAGTGTGCTTGTGAGTTATTGTAGTGGAACAATAGTGTACTTGTGAGTTATTGTAGTGGACCAATAGTGTGCTTGTGAGTAATTGTAGTGGGCCAATAGTGTGCTTGTGAGTTATTGTAGTGGAACAGTAGTGTGCTTGTGAGTTATTGTAGTGGACCAATAGTGTGCTTGTGAGTTATTGTAGTGGACCAATAGCGTGTGTGAGTTATTGTAGTGGACCAATAGTGTGCTTGTGAGTTATTGTAGTGGACCAATAGTGTGCTTGTGAGTTATTGTAGTGGACCAATAGTGTGCTTGTGAGTTATTGTAGTGGAACAGTAGTGTGCTTGTGAGTTATTGTAGTGGACCAATAGCGTGTGTGAGTTATTGTAGTGGACCAATAGTGTGCTTGTGAGTTATTGTAGTGGAACAGTAGTGTGCTTGTGAGTTATTGTAGTGGACCAATAGCGTGCTTGTGAGTTATTGTAGTGGACCAATAGTGTGCTTGTGAGTTATTGTAGTGGACCAATAGTGTGCTTGTGAGTTATTGTAGTGGACCAATAGCGTGTGTGTGAGTTATTGTAGTGGACCAATAGCGTGTGTGTGAGTTATTGTAGTGGACCAATAGTGTGCTTGTGACTTATTGTAGTGGGACAGTAATGTGCTTGTGAGTTACTGTAGTGGACCAATAGTGTGCTTGTGAGTTATTGTAGTGGAAAAATAGTGTGCTTGTGAGTTATTGTAGTGGATCAATAGTGTGCTTGTGAGTTATTGTAGTGGAACAATAGTGTACTTGTGAGTTATTGTAGTGGACCAATAGTGTGCTTGTGAGTTATTGTAGTGGACCAATAGTGTGCTTGTGACTTATTGTAGTGGGACAGTAATGTGCTTGTGAGTTACTGTAGTGGACCAATAGTGTGCTTGTGAGTTATTGTAGTGGAACAATAGTGTACTTGTGAGTTATTGTAGTGGACCAATAGTGTGCTTGTGAGTTATTGTAGAGGACCAATAGTGTGTTGGTGAGTTATTGTAGTGGACCAATAGTGTGCTTGTGAGTTATTGTAGTGTACCAATAGTGTGCTTGTGAGTTATTGTAGTGGACCAATAGTGTGCTTGTGAGTTATTGTAGTGGACCAATAGTGTGTTGGTGAGTTACTGTAGTGGGCCAATAGTGTGCTTGTGAGTTATTGTAATGGAACAATAGTGTGCTTGTGAGTTATTGTAGTGGAACAATAGTGTACTTGTGAGTTATTGTAGTGGACCAATAGTGTGCTTGTGAGTAATTGTAGTGGGCCAATAGTGTGCTTGTGAGTTATTGTAGTGGAACAGTAGTGTGCTTGTGAGTTATTGTAGTAGACCAATAGTGTGTGTGAGTTATTGTAGTGGACCAATAGCGTGTGTGAGTTATTGTAGTGGACCAATAGTGTGCTTGTGAGTTATTGTAGTGGAACAGTAGTGTGCTTGTGAGTTATTGTAGTGGACCAATAGTGTGCTTGTGAGTTATTGTAGTGGAACAGTAGTGTGCTTGTGAGTTATTGTAGTGGACCAATAGTGTGCTTGTGAGTTATTGTAGTGGACCAATAGCGTGTGTGAGTTATTGTAGTGGACCAATAGTGTGCTTGTGAGTTATTGTAGTGGACCAATAGTGTGATTGTGAGTTATTGTAGAGGACCAATAGTGTGCTTGTGAGTTATTGTAGTGGAACAGTAGTGTGCTTTTGAGTTATTGTAGTGGACCAATAGTGTGCTTGTGAGTTATTGTAGTGGGCCAATAGTGTGCTTGTGAGTTATTGTAGTGGAACAATAGTGTGCTTGTGAGTTATTGTAGTGGACCAATAGTGTGCTTGTGAGATATTTTAGTGGACCAATAGTGTGTTGGTGAGTTACTGTAGTGGGCCAATAGTGTGCTTGTGAGTTATTGTAGTGGACCAATAGTGTGCTTGTGAGTTATTGTAGTGGGCCAATAGTGTGCTTCTGAGTTATTGTAGTGGAACAATAGTGTACTTGTGAGTTATTGTAGTGGGCCAATAGTGTGCTTGTGAGTAATTGTAGTGGAACAATAGTGTACTTGTGAGTTATTGTAGTGGGCCAATAGTGTGCTTGTGACTTATTGTAGTGGAACAATAGTGTGGTTGTGAGTTATTGTAGTGGAACACTAGTGTACTTGTGAGTTATTGTATTGGACCAATAGTGTGCTTGTGAGTTATTGTAGTGGGCCAATAGTGTGCTTGTGAGTTATTGTTGTGGAACAATAGTGTGCTTGTGAGTTATTGTAGTGGACCAATAGTGTGTTGGTGAGTTACTGTAGTGGGCCAATAGTGTGCTTGTGAGTTATTGTAGTGGACCAATAGTGTGCTTGTGAGTTATTGTAGTGGACCAATAGTGCTTGTGAGTTATTGTAGTGGACCAATAGTGTGCTTGTGAGTTATTGTAGTGGACCAATAGTGTGCTTGTGAGTTATTGTAGTGGGCCAATAGTGTGCTTGTGAGTTATTGTAGTGGAACAATAGTGTACTTGTGAGTTATTGTAGTGGACCAATAGTGTGCTTGTGAGTTATTGTAGTGGAACAATAGTGTGATTGTGAGTTATTGTAGTGGAACAATAGTGTGCTTGTGAGTTATTGTATTGGAACAATAGTGTGCTTGTGAGTTATTGTAGTGGACCAATAGTGTGCTTGTGAGTTATTGTAGTGGACCAATAGTGTGCTTGTGAGTTATTGTAGTGGAACAATAGTGTGCTTGTGAGTTATTGTAGTGGAACAATAGTGTGCTTGTGAGTTATTGTAGTGGACCAATAGTGTGCTTGTGAGTTATTGTAGTGGAACAATAGTGTGCTTGTGAGTTATTGTAGTGGAACAATAGTGTGCTTGTGAGTTATTGTAGTGGACCAATAGCGTGTGTGTGAGTTATTGTAGTGGACCAATAGTGTGCTTGTGAGTTATTGTAGTGGACCAATAGTGTGCTTGTGAGTTATTGTAGTGGACTAATAGTGTGTGTGTGAGTTATTGTAGTGGACCAATAGCGTGTGTGTGAGTTATTGTAGTGGACCAATAGTGTGCTTGTGAGTTATTGTAGTGGACCACTAGCGTGTGTGTGAGTTATTGTAGTGGACCAATAGTGTGCTTGTGAGTTATTGTAGTGGACGAATAGTGTGCTTGTGAGTTATTGTAGTGGACCAATAGTGTGCTTGTGAGTTATTGTAGTGGACCAATAGCGTGTGTGTGAGTTATTGTAGTGGACCAATAGTGTGCTTGTGAGTTATTGTAGTGGACCAATAGTGTGCTTGTGAGTTATTGTAGTGGACCAATAGTGTGCTTGTGAGTTATTGTAGTGGACCAATAGCGTGTGTGTGAGTTATTGTAGTGGATCAATAGCGTGTGTGTGAGTTATTGTAGTGGACCAATAGCGTGTGTGTGAGTTATTGTAGTGGGCCAATAGTGTGCTTGTGAGTTATTGTAGTGGACCAATAGTGTGCTTGTGAGTTATTGTAGTGGACCAATAGCGTGTGTGTGAGTTATTGCAGTGGATCAATAGCGTGTGTGTGAGTTATTGTAGTGGACCAATAGCGTGTGTGTGAGTTATTGTAGTGGACCAATAGTGTGCTTGTGAGTTATTGTAGTGGACCAATAGTGTGCTTGTGAGTTATTGTAGTGGACCAATAGCGTGTGTGTGAGTTATTGTAGTGGACCAATAGTGTGCTTGTGAGTTATTGTAGTGGACCAATAGTGTGCTTGTGAGTTATTGTAGTGGACCAATAGTGTGCTTGTGAGTTATTGTAGTGGACCAATAGCGTGTGTGTGAGTTATTATAGTGGATCAATAGCGTATGTGTGAGGTATTGTAGTGGACCAATAGCGTGTGTGTGAGTTATTGTAGTGGACCAATAGTGTGCTTGTGAGTTATTGTAGTGGACCAATAACGTGCTTGTGAGTTATTGTAGTGGACCAATAACGTGTGTGTGAGTTATTGTAGTGGACCAATAGTGTGCTTGTGAGTTATTGTAGTGGACCAATAGCGTGCTTGTGAGTTATTGTAGTGGACCAATAGTGTGCTTGTGAGTTATTGTAGTGGAACAATAGCGTATGTGTGAGTTATTGTAGTGGACCAATAGCGTGTGTTTGAGTTATTGTAGTGGACCAATAGCGTGTGTGTGAGTTATTGTAGTGGACCAATAGTGTGCTTGTGAGTTATTGTAGTGGACCAATAGTGTACTTGTGAGTTACTGTAGTGGACCAATAGTGTGCTTGTGAGTTATTGTAGTGGAACAATAGTGTGCTTGTGAGTTATTGTAGTGGACCAATAGTGTGCTTGTGAGTTATTGTAGTGGACCAATAGTGTGCTTGTGAGTTATTGTAGTGGACCAATAGCGTGTGTTTGAGTTATTGTAGTGGACCAATAGCGTGTGTGTGAGTTATTGTAGTGGACCAATAGTGTGCTTGTGAGTTATTGTAGGGGAACAATAGTGTGTTGGTGAGTTATTGTAGTGGACCAATAGTGTGCTTGTGAGTTATTTTAGTGGAACAATAGTGTGCTTGTGAGTTATTGTAGTGGACCAATAGTGTGCTTGTGAGTTATTGTAGTGGACCAATAGTGTGCTTGTGAGTTATTGTAGTGGACCAATAGCGTGTGTTTGAGTTATTGTAGTGGACCAATAGCGTGTGTGTGAGTTATTGTAGTGGACCAATAGTGTGCTTGTGAGTTATTGTAGGGGAACAATAGTGTGTTGGTGAGTTATTGTAGTGGACCAATAGTGTGCTTGTGAGTTATTGTAGTGGAACAATAGTGTGGTTGTGAGTTATTGTAGTGGACCAATAGTGTGTTGGTGAGTTATTGTAGTGGACCAATAGTGTGCTTGTGAGTTATTGTAGTGGACCAATAGCGTGTGTGTGAGTTATTGTAGTGGAACAATAGTGTACTTGTGAGTTATTGTAGTGGAACAATAGTGTGCTTGTAAGTTATTGTAGTGGAACAATAGTGTACTTGTAAGTTATTGTAGTGGAACAATAGTGTGCTTGTGAGTTATTGTAGTGGACCAATAGCGTGCTTGTGAGTTATTGTAGTGGACCAATAGCGTGCTTGTGAATTATTGTAGTGGACCAATAGTGTGCTTGTGAGTTATTGTAGTGGACCAATAGTGTGCTTGTGAGTTACTGTAGTGGACCAATAGTGTGCTTGTGAGTTATTGTAGTGGACCAATAGCGTATGTGTGAGTTATTGTAGTGGACCAATAGCGTGTGTTTGAGTTATTGTAGTGGACCAATAGCGTGTGTGTGAGTTATTGTAGTGGACCAATAGTGTGCTTGTGAGTTATTGTAGTGGACCAATAGTGTACTTGTGAGTTACTGTAGTGGACCAATAGTGTGCTTGTGAGTTATTGTAGTGGAACAATAGTGTGCTTGTGAGTTATTGTAGTGGACCAATAGTGTGCTTGTGAGTTATTGTAGTGGACCAATAGTGTGCTTGTGAGTTATTGTAGTGGACCAATAGCGTGTGTTTGAGTTATTGTAGTGGACCAATAGCGTGTGTGTGAGTTATTGTAGTGGACCAATAGTGTGCTTGTGAGTTATTGTAGGGGAACAATAGTGTGTTGGTGAGTTATTGTAGTGGACCAATAGTGTGCTTGTGAGTTATTGTAGTGGAACAATAGTGTGCTTGTGAGTTATTGTAGTGGACCAATAGTGTGTTGGTGAGTTATTGTAGTGGACCAATAGTGTGCTTGTGAGTTATTGTAGTGGACCAATAGCGTGTGTGTGAGTTATTGTAGTGGAACAATAGTGTACTTGTGAGTTATTGTAGTGGACCAATAGTGTGCTTGTAAGTTATTGTAGTGGAACAATAGTGTACTTGTAAGTTATTGTAGTGGAACAATAGTGTGCTTGTGAGTTATTGTAGTGGACCAATAGCGTGCTTGTGAGTTATTGTAGTGGACCAATAGCGTGCTTGTGAGTTATTGTAGTGGACCAATAGTGTGCTTGTAAGTTATTGTAGTGGACCAATAGTGTGCTTGTGAGTTACTGTAGTGGACCAATAGTGTGCTTGTTATTGTAGTGGACCAATAGTGTGCTTGTGAGTTACTGTAGTGGACCAATAGTGTGCTTGTGAGTTATTGTAGTGGACCAATAGTGTGTGTGTGAGTTATTGTAGTGGACCAATAGTGTGCTTGTGAGTTACTACAGTGGACTAGTAGTATGCGCTATTGTAGTGGACCAATAGCGTGCTAGTCAGTCATTTTAGTGGACCAATAGCTTGCTAGTCAGTCATTGTGGTGGACCAATAGCATGCTCGTGAGTACACTTAATGGACCAATAGCGTACTTAAATAGTGCGCCTCCTCTTAATGAACCAAGCGTACATTGCGTTATTTTAATCGACCAAGAGCGTGAAAAACGTTATTTAATTGAGATAAATATGTGATGGTGTTATAGTACACTGTTATTGTGTTATTACAGTGCACTAATAGTGTGATGGCGTCACAGAAGTGGACCAATAACTAACTGCTACGCCGTTATAGTGCACTTCGCTACAGAAGAACAAGTGGACCACTTGTTTAACTATAGTGACGGCTGCTTCTTAACATCCCCCAGGAGAAACACTTAACACCCGCCACTTAATCACCCCTGGGGAGAACACTTCAACATTTTGCCTACCAAGGGGAGGTAAGTTCTTTCTCACCTTCCCTTGGGTAATCCACTTAAACCACTGCACACTATAAAGAGGTGTCAGCCAACCTCATCACCCCCTTGGTAAACCACTTATTAAACCACTTATTGAGCCACTTATTAAATCATTTATTAAACCACTTATTAAACCACTATTCTGGCAATATTTTCCACTGCAAGGAAATATAAGGGAAATTAATAAGTCAAATCTTACGGGAATATAGTAATTTAGTTTAATTTAGTGAAAATACGAAGAATATATACTTCCAAATAATAATAATAATAATAATAATAATAATAATAATAATAATAATAATAATAATAATAATAATAATAATAATAATAATAATAATAATAATAATGATAATAATAATAGAAAGTCCCTGGTTATGCAGAGTATTTCTTGCAAATTAGGTTAATTTTTTTCCCCCAGGATGCGACCCACGACAGTCTATTAACACCCAGGTACTTATTTACTGTTACATGAACAGAGACAGCAGGTGTAGGGTGACTAACACCCAGGTACCTGCTTACTGCTAGGTGAACAGGGGCAGCAGGTGTAAGGTGAATAACGCCCTGGTACCTACTTACTGCTAGGTGACTAGAGACAGCAGGTGTAAGGTGAATAACGCCCTGGTACCTACTTACTGCTAGGTGAACAGGGACAGCACGTGTAAGGTGAATAACGCCCTGGTACCTACTTACTGCTAGGTGAACAGAGACAGCAGGTGTAAGGTGAATAACGCCCTGGTACCTACTTACTGCTAGGTGAATAGAGACAGCAGGTGTAAGGTGAATAACGCCCTGGTACCTACTTACTGCTAGGTGAACAGGGACAGCACGTGTAAGGTGAATAACGCCCTGGTACCTACTTACTGCTAGGTGAACAGAGACAGCAGGTGTAAGGTGAATAACGCCCTGGTACCTACTTACTGCTAGGTGAATAGAGACAGCAGGTGTAAGGTGAATAACGCCCTGGTACCTACTTACTGCTAGGCGAATAGAGACAGCAGGTGTAACGAAACATGCCTAACGTTTCACCCGTGCTGGGGATCGATCCCCGGCGCCTCTGTGTATGAGCTGAGGACGCTACCAACCAAGCCACGAGAAACCATAACACGTGTCACAGGTGGCTATATCTTTCAACCAGGATAGCGCCATTAAGGTCAGTTTATGTGCCAGCAAATTCACAAATGTATTTTTTCTTATAAATTTTCGAATCATTGGAATCCGCTTGATATCTGGAGAATACCTCTTCTGATAGGCTTCAAACTTTCGATATCGTTCCAAACCATGAAGATGAACGTTCTCCAGTTTGAGGGACTGACCACCTCAAATACTATTATTTCTCCAAGGTTGATAGACTGTTTACCTCATCTTCATTTCACTACTACACCTGTTCCCTCTGTATTTGACTGAAGAAGCCTACTGTGTAGGCGTTGCACATGTGTTTAATTTATCAAGCCGAGGAGATGAGAGAAATATAACTTTTAAATTATCGCACAGAACGAATTTCGCAATTTGGTCTACTGGACAAACCTATCCCAGTCGTTCTTAGTGAAATTTCTCAACCAATCGGAGGAAGCGTTTTTAACCTGTCGCCCAGAAATTTGTTAGGAAGTTATAGATCCATCTATAACTTCCTAATAGAATACAAAGGGTAATAGTAAACAGAGTAAAGTCTGAGGCAGCCACAGTGAAAAGCTCTGTTCCACAAGGCACAGTACTCGCCCCCACCCTGTTCCTCACCCTCATATCTTACATAGACGGAGAAGTAAGCCACAGCACCGTGTCTTCCGAAAAACAACAGAACATCGGAAAAAGCTTCTAACATAAATGTATGTGCCCACTTTGGGTTTAAGTATTAGACATGATCTCCTCAGGGGTGTTGTTGTTGTCGTGCTTCCCTCTGCTCTCACTTCGGGGTTAAATATTAGACATGATCCTCCTCAGGGGTGTTGTTGTTGTCGTGCTTCCCTCTGCTCTCACATCGGAGTTGAATATTAGACATGATCCTCCTCAGGGGTGGTAGTGTTGTTGTCGTGCTTCCCTCTGCTCTCTCTTCGGGTTTAAATATTAGACATGATCCTCCTCAGGGGTGGTAGTGTTGTTGTCGTGCTTCCCTCTGCTCTCTCTTCGGGGTTAAATATTAGACATGGTCCTCCTCAGGGGTGGTAGTGTTGTTGTCGTGCTTCCCTCTGCTCTCTCTTCGGGGTTAAATATTAGACATGATCCTCCTCAGGGGTGGTAGTGTTGTTGTCGTGCTTCCCTCTGCTCTCTCTTCGGGGTTAAATATTAGACATGATCCTCCTCAGGGGTGGTAGTGTTGTCGTGCTTCCCTCTGCTCTCTCTTCGGGTTTAAATATTAGACATGATCCTCCTCAGGGGTGGTAGTGTTGTTGTCGTGCTTCCCTCTGCTCTCTCTTCGGGGTTAAATATTAGACATGGTCCTCCTCAGGGGTGGTAGTGTTGTTGTCGTGCTTCCCTCTGCTCTCTCTTCGGGGTTAAATATTAGACATGAGCCTCCTCAGGGGTGGTAGTGTTGTTGTCGTGCTTCCCTCTGCTCTCTCTTCGGGGTTAAATATTAGACATGATCCTCCTCAGGGGTTTTAGTGTTGTTGTCGTGCTTCCCTCTGCTCTCTCTTCGGGGTTAAATATTAGACATGGTCCTCCTCAGGGGTGGTAGTGTTGTTGTCGTGCTTCCCTCTGCTCTCTCTTCGGGGTTAAATATTAGACATGATCCTCCTCAGGGGTGGTAGTGTTGTTGTCGTGCTTCCCTCTGCTCTCATTCCTCGCAAAACAAATGAATTTATGCATGCTAGCATGAATAAATACGTTCGTGTTACACGCGTACATGCATTCAGTATTGCGTACATGCATTTAATATCGCATACATACATACAGAGGCAAATGAATACACCGATAGCATTGAGTCAACATCAGTGGTTCGGTTGAACACGGGGTTCACGGTGTTCCCGGGCGTTTCTGTTGAGTTTGTTGACGAAAACACACGTGTGCAAATCAGGCCTTTGTTGCGACAGCGTTTCGCTCGAACTTAGAGCGAAACGTTGCTCAAATAATGGCTTTTGTGAGTAATTGTGCCGTTTTCCACATACTGGCTCAGTGACAACACATCACTGATACTAACATGACACGTGTCACTCACATCACGTCACCTACCAAATGAACTCTACGTCATTCGGCAGAAAAACTATACTTGCTAGACCAACAGTGCTTGCTAGACAAACAGTACTTGCTAGACCAACAGTGCTTGCTAGACAAACAGTACATGTTAGACAAACAGAACTTACTAGACAAACGAAGTTTGTCTAGTAAGTACTGTTAGTAACCCAACATTCAAGTTAGTCATCAGAGGTGCTATGATAATAGTGAAAAGCTCTTGATTCAAGGAATCAGAGCTTCCCCTCGGTTAATTGGATCAAACTACATTACCTCTGTGCTTCCAATAATAATAATAATAATAATAATGATAATAATAATAATAATAATAATAATAATAATAATAATAATAACAATAATAATAATAATAATAATAATAATAATAATAATAATAATAATAATAATAATAATAATAATAATAATAACAATCATAATAATAATAATAACAATCATAATAATAATAATAATAATAATAATAATAATAATAATAATAATAATAATAATAATAATAATAATAATAATAATAATAATAATAATACTGTTATGATCCATACTATCAGTTCACCTACCTTTCCTCCAAATATATTTATTTATTTTTAGGCATACGTAGCCTAAAGGGTGTCCCGTAGCTCAGTTGGTAGCGCATTCACCTCACACACTGAGGTTCGTGGTTGGATTCCCGGTACGGGTGAAAACATCAGAGCGCGTTTCCCTAAGACACCTGCTGTCCCTGTTCACCTAACAGTAAATATTTACCTGGGTGTTAACCGACCGGTGTGGGTCGCATCCTGGGGACAAAATTAATCTAATATGCCCAAAATCCTCTACATAACCAGAGGCTCTCTACAGAGTACATCACTGATGTCAACTATGGTCTGTATAAGTTGTATCATGTACTGGTAGAAATAAAGATTATTATTATTATTATTGTTATTATTATTATTATTATTATTATTATTATTATTATTATTATTATTATTATTATTATTATTATTATTATTATTATTATTATTAGTACAGTGTATATACACCGAGAGGTGTATGCCTCTCATTATGTATACCTATTTAAGGGATTGCAGTATTCCTGACAGGATACATGCAGCCTTAATGACCTTCGTGTAGCCGATAGGTTTTAAATTCCATTAACCAGCCATCTCTATATACATAATGTATACAGTCAGTGTGTATTTTAATATCTAATTTCAAGATTAGGGTATTTATTAGAGTATTTAGGTCAGGTTCAGGTTGACCCTCTTGCATTTCACTGGCTTTGAGCCTGACAAGCCAGTGATGAACCCACTGACACTGAGCCTGACAAGCCAGCGATGAACCCACTGACACTGAGCCTGACAAGCCAGCGATGAACCCACTGACACTGAGCCTGACAAGCCAGTGATGAACCCACTGACACTGAGCCTGACAAGCCAGCGATGAACCCACTGACACTGAGCCTGACAAGCCAGCGATGAACCCATTGACACTGAGCCTGACAAGCCAGTGATGAACCCACTGACACTGAGCCTGACAAGCCAGCGATGAACCCACTGACACTGAGCCTGACAAGCCAGTGATGAACCCACTGACTATGAGCCTGAAAACCCAGAGATAAACCCACTGGCTTTGAGCTTGACAAGCCAGTGATAAATCCACTAGCTTTGAGCCTGAGAAGCCAGAGATAAACCCACTGGCTTTGAGCCTGACAAGCCAGTGATAAACCCACAGGCTTTCAGCCTGACAAGCCAGTGATAACCCACTGGCTTTGAGCCTGACAAACTAATGATAAACCCACTGACTTTCAGCGCGACAAGCCAGCGACAAACCCATTGACTTTGAGCCTGATAAGCCAGTGATCAACCCACTGACTATGAGCCTGACAAGCCAGTGATAAACCCACTGACTATGAGCCTGCCAAGCCAGTGATAAACCCACTGGCTTTGAGCCTGACAAGCCGGTGATAAACCCACTGACTATGAGCCTGACAAGCCAGTGATAAACCCACTGACAATGAGCCTGCCAAGCCAGTGATAAACCCACTGGCTTTGAGCCTGACAAGCCGGTGATAAACCCACTGACTATGAGCCTGACAAGCCAGTGATAAACCCACTTTCTCTGAGCCTGACAAGCCAGTGATAAACCCACTGGCTTTGAGCCTGACAAGCCAGTGATAAACCCACTTTCTCTGAGCCTGACAAGCCAGTGATAAACCCACTATGAGCCTGACAAGCCAGTGATAAACCCTCTTACTATGAGCCTCACAAGCCAGTTATAAACCCTCTGGCTTTGAGCCTGACAAGCTAGTGATAAACCCACTGGCTTTGAGCTTGACAAGCCAGTGATAAACCCATTGACTATGAGCCTGACAATCCAGTGATAAACCCACTGACTATGAGACTGCCAAGCCAGTGATAAACCCACTGGCTTTGAGCCTTACAAGCAAGTGATGAACCCACTGGCTTTGAGCCTGATAAGCCAGTGATAAACCCAATGACTATGAGCCTGACAAGCCAGTGATAAACCCAATGATTATGAGCCTGACAAGCTAGTGTTAAACCCAATGACTATGATCCTGCCAAGCCAGTGATAAACTCTCTGGCTTTGAGCCTGACAAGCCAGTGATAATCCCACTGACTATGAGCCTGACAAGCCAGCGATCAACCCACTGGCTTTTAGCCTGACAGGCCAGGTAATAAACCCACTGGCTTTGAGTCAGACAAGCCAGTGATAAACCCACTGACTTTGAGCCCGACAAGCCAGTGATAAACCCAATAACTATGAGCCTGACAAGCCAGTGATAAACCCACTAACTATGAGCATGAAAAACCAGTGATAAACCCTCTGACTATGAGCCTGACAAGCCAGTTATAAACCCTCTGGCTTTGAGCCTGACAAGCTAGTGATAAACCCACTGGCTTTGAGCCTGACAAGCCAGTGATAAACACACTGGCTTTGAGCCTGACAAGCCAGTGATAAACCCAATGGCTTTGAGCCTGACAAGCCAGTGATAAACCCATTGGCTTTGAGCCTGACAAGCCAGTGATAAACCAACTGGTTTTGAGCCTGACAAGCCAGTGATAAACCCACTGGCTTTGAGCCTGAAAAGCAAGTGAAAAACCCACTGACTATGAGCCTGACAAGCCAGTGATAAACCCACTGACTATGAGCCTGACAAGCCAGTGATAAACCCTCTGACTATGAGCTTGACAAGCCAGTGATTAACCCACTGACTATGAGCCTCCCAAGCCAGTAATAAATCCACTGGCTTTGAGCCTGACAAGCCAGTGATTAACTCAATGACTGTGAGCCTGACAAGACAGTGATCAAATCACTGGCTTTTAGCTTGACAAGCCAGTGATAAACCCACTGGATTGAGCCTGACAAACCAGTGAAAAACCCACTGACTTTCAGCCTGACAAGCCAGCGAAAAACCCACTGACAATGAGCCTGACAAGCCAGTAATAAACCCTCTGACTATGAGCCTGACAAGCCAGTGATAAACCATCAGGCTTTGAGCCTGACAAGCCAGTGATAAACCCACTGACTATGAGCCTGCCAAGCCAGTGATAAATCCACTGGCTTTGAGCCTGACAAGCCAGTGATAAATCCACTGGCTTTTAGCCTGACAAACCAGTGATAAACCCACTGACTTTCAGCCTGACAAGCCATTGATAAATCCACTGACTATGAACCTGACAAGCCAGTGACAAACCCACTGACTATGAGCCTGCCAAGCCAGTGATAAACCCACTGGCTTTGAGCCTGACAAGAAGGTGATAAACCCATTGGCTTTGTTCCTGACAAACAAGTGATAAACCCACTGACTATGAGCCTGACAAGCCAGTGATAAACCCACTGACTATGAGCCTGCCAAGCCAGTGATAAACCCACTGGCTTTGAGCCTGACAAGCCGGTGATAAACCCACTGACTATGAACCTGACAAGCCAGTGATAAACCCACTGACTTTGAGCCTGACAAGCCAGTGATAAACCCTCTTACTATGAGCCTCACAAGCCAGTTATAAACCCTCTGGCTTTGAGCCTTACAAGCAAGTGATAAACCCAAAGACTATGAGCCTGACAAGCCAGTGATAAACCATCTGGCTTTGAGCCTGACAAGCCAGTGATAAACCCACGGGCTTTGAGCCTGACAAGCCAGTGATAAACCCAATGGCTTTGAGCCTGACAAGCCAGTGATAACCCACTGGCTTTGAGCCTGACAAACCAATGACAACCCACTGACTATGAGCTTGACAAGCCAGTGATTAACCCACTGACTATGAGCCTCCCAAGCCAGTAATAAATCCACTGGCTTTGAGCCTGACAAGCCAGTGATAAACCAACTGACAATGAGCCTGACAAGCCAGTGATCAACTCACTGGCTTTTAGCCTGACAAGCCAGTGACAAACCCACTGGCTTTGAGCCTGACAAACCAGTGATAAACCCACTGACCTTCAGCCTGACAAGCCAGTGATAAACCCACTGACTATGAGCCTGACAAGCCAGTAATAAACCCTCTGACTATGAGCCTGACAAGCCAGTGATAAACCATCTGGCTTTGAGCCTGACAAGCTAGTGACAAAAACACTGGCTTTGAGCCTGACAAGCCAGTGATAAACCCATTAGCTTTGAGCTTGACAAGCCCTTGATAACCCACTGGCTTTGAGCCTGACAAACCAGTGATAAACCCACTGACGAATAGCATGACAAGCCAGTGATAAACCCACTGACTATGAGCCTGCCATGCCAGTGATAAATCCACTGGCTTTGAGCCTGACAAGCCAGTGATAAACCCACTGACAATGAGCCTGACAAGCCAGTGATAAACCCACTGACTAAGCATGACAAGCCAGTGATAAACTCTCTGGCTTTGAGCCTGACAAGCTAGTGATAAACCCACTGGCTTTGAGCCTGACAAGCCAGTGATAAACCCTCTGACTATGAGCCTGACAAGCCAGTGATAAACCCATTGACTATGAGCCTGCCAAGCCAGTGATCAACTCACTGGCTTTTAGCCTGACAAGCCAGTGATAAACCCACTATCTTTGAGCCTGACAAACCAGTGATAAACCCACTGACTTTCAGCCTGACAAGCCAGCGATAAACCCACTGGCTTTGAGCCTGACAAGCCAGTGATAAATCCACTGGCTTTGAGCCTGACAAGACAGTGATAAACCCATTGCCTTTGATCCTGACAAGCCAGTGATAAACCCACTGACTATGAGCCTGCCAAGCCAGTGATAAAGCCACTGACTATGAGCCTGCCAAGCCAGTGATAAAGCCACTGGCTATGAGCCTGACAAGCCGGTGATAAACCCACTGACTATGAGCCTGACAAGCCAGTGATAAACCCACTAACTATGTGCATGACAAGCCAGTGATAAACCCACTTTCTTTGAGCCTGACAAGACAGTGATAAACCCACTATGAGCCTGACAAGCCAGTGATAAACCCTCTTACTATGAGCCTCACTAGCCAGTTATAAACCCTTTGGCTTTGAGCCTGACAAGCTAGTGATAAACCCACTGGCTTTGAGCCTGACAAGCCAGTGATAAACCCATTGACTATGAGCCTGACAAGCCAGTGATAAACCCACTGGCTATGAGACTGCCAAGCCAGTAATAAACCCACTGGCTTTGAGCCTTACAAGCAAGTGGTAAACCCACTGGCTTTGAGCCTGACAAGCCAGTGATAAACCCACTGACAATGAGCCTGACAAGCCAGTGATAAACTCAATGACTGTGAGCCTGACAAGCCAGTGATAAACCCACTGGCTTTTAGCCTGACAAGCCAGTGATAAACCCACTGGCTTTGAGCCGGACAAGCCAGTGATAAACCAACTGACTTTGAGCCCGACAAGCCAGTGATAAACCCAATAACTATGAGCCTTACAAGCCAGTGATAAACCCACTAACTATGAGCATGAAAAGCCAGTGATAAACCCTCTGACTATGAGCCTGACAAGCCAGTGATAAACCCACTGACTATGAGCCTGACAAGCCAGTGATAAACCCACTGACTATGAGCCTGACAAGCCAGTGATAAACCCACTGACTATGAGCCTGACAAGCCAGTGATAAACCCACTGACTATGAGCCTGACAAGCCAGTGATAAACCCACTGACTATGAGCCTGACAAGCCAGTGATAAACCCTCTGTCTATGAGCCTGACAAGCCAGTGATAAACCCACTGACTATGAGCCTGCTAAGCCAGTGATCAACTCACTGGCTTTTAGCCTGACAAGCCAGTGATAAACCCACTGGCTTTGAGCCAGACAAACCAGTGATAAATCCACTGACTTTCAGCCTGACAAGCCAGCGATAAACCCACTGGCTTTCAGCCTGACAAGCCAGGGATCAACCCACTGACTTTGAGCCTGACAAGCCATTGATAAACCCACTGGCTTTGAGCCTGACAAGCCAGTGATAAACCCATTGGCTTTGATCCTGACAAGCCAGTGATAAACCCACTGACTATGATCCTGCCTAGCCAGTGATAAACCCACTGGCTTTGAGGCTGACAAGCCGGTGATAAACCCACCGGCTTGTCTTTGAGCCTGACAAGCCAGTGATAAACCCACTATGAGCCTGACAAGCCAGTGATAAACCTACTATGAGCCTGACAAGCCAGTGATAAACCCTCTTACTATGAGTCTCAAAAGCCAGTTATAAACCCTCTGGCTTTGAGCTTGACAAGCTAGTGATAAACCCATTGACTATGAGACTGCCAAGCCAGTGATAAACCCACTGACTATGAGCCTGACAAGCCAGTGATAAACCCACTGACTATGAGACTGCCAAGCCAGTGATAAAAACAGTGGCTTTGAGCCTTACAAGCAAGTGATAAACCCACTGGCTTTGAGGCTGACAAGCCAGAGATAAACCCACTGACTATGAGCCTGACATGCTAGTGTTAAACCCAATGACTATGAGACTGCCAAGCCAGTGATAAACCCAGTGGCTTTGAGCTTGACAAGCTAGTGATAAACCCATTGACTATGAGACTGCCAAGCCAGTGATAAACCCACTGACTATGAGCCTGACAAGCCAGTGATAAACCCTCTGACTATGAGCCTGACAAGCCAGTGATAAACCATCTGGCTTTGAGCCTGACAAGCTAGTGATAAACCCACTGGCTTTGAGTTTGACAAGCCAGTAATAAACCCCCTGACTATGAACCTAACAAGCCAGTAATAAACTCACTGACTATGAACCTAACAAGCCAGTAATAAACCCACTGACTATGAACCTAACAAGCCAGTAATAAACTCACTGACTATGAACCTAACAAGCCAGTAATAAACCCACTGACTATGAACCTATCAAGCCAGTAATAAACTCACTATGAACCTAACAAGCCAGTAATAAACCCACTGACTATGAACCTAACAAGCCAGTAATAAACTCACTGACTATGAACCTAACAAGCCAGTAATAAACCCACTGACTATGAACCTAACAAGCCAGTAATAAACTCACTGACTATGAACCTAACAAGCCAGTAATAAACCCACTGACTATGAACCTAACAAGCCAGTAATAAACTCACTGACTATGAACCTAACAAGCCAGTAATAAACCCACTGACTATGAACCTAACAAGCCAGTAATAAACCCACTGACTATGAACCTAACAAGCCAGTAATAAACTCACTGACTATGAACCTAACAAGCCAGTAATAAACCCACTGACTATGAACCTAACAAGCCAGTAATAAACCCACTGACTATGAACCTAGCAAGCCAGTAATAAACCCACTGACTATGAACCTAACAAGCCAGTAATAAACTCACTGACAATGAACCTAACAAGCCAGTAATAAACCCACTGACTATGAACCTAACAAGCCAGTAATAAACCCACTGACTATGAACCTAACAAGCCAGTAATAAACCCACTGACTATGAACCTAACAAGCCAGTAATAAACCCACTGACTATGAACCTAACAAACCAGTGATAAACCCACTGACTTTCAGCCTGACAAGCCAGCGATAAACCCACTGGCTTTGAGCCTGACAAGCCAGTGATAAATCCACTGGCTTTGAGCCTGACAAGACAGTGATAAACCCATTAGCTTTGATCCTGACAAGCCAGTGATAAACCCACTGACTATGAGCCTGACAAGCCAGTGATAAACCCACTGACTATGAGCCTGCCAAGCCAGTGATAAAGCCACTGGCTATGAGCCTGACAAGCCGGTGATAAACCCACTGACTATGAACCTGACAAGCCAGTGATAAATCCACTGGCTTTGAGCCTGACAAGCCAGCGATAACCCCACTGACTATGAACCTGACAAGCCAGTGATAAACCCACTGACTATGAGCCTGACAAGCCAGTGATAAACCCACTAACTATGTGCATGACAAGCCAGTGATAAACCCACTTTCTTTGAGCCTGACAAGCAAGTGATCAACCCACTGGCTTTGAGCCTGACAAGCCAGTGATAAACCCACTTTCTTTGAGCCTGACAAGACAGTGATAAACCCACTATGAGCCTGACAAGCCAGTGATAAACCCTCTTACTATGAGCCTCACAAGCCAGTGATAAACTCACTAACTATGTGCATGACAAGCCAGTGATAAACCCACTGGCTTTGAGCCTGACAAGCCAGTGATAAACCCACTGACTATGAGCCTGACAAGCTAGTGTTAAACCCAATGACTATGATCCTGCCAAGCCAGTGATAAATCCACTGGCTTTGAGCCTGACAAGCCAGCGATAACCCCACTGACTATGAGCCTGACAATCCAGCGATAAACCCACTGACTATGATCCTGCCAAGCCAGTGATAAATCCACTGGCTTTGAGCCTGACAAGCCAGTGATAAACCCACTGGCTTTGAGGCTGACAAGCCAGTGATAAACCCACTGACTATGATCCTGCCAAGCCAGTGATAAACCCACTGGCTTTGAGCTTGACAAGCTAGTGATAAATCCACTGACAATGAGCCTGACAAGCCAGTGATAAACCCACTGACAATGAGCCTGACAAGCCAGTGATAAACCCACTGACAATGAGCCTGACAAGCCAGTGATAAACCCACTGACTATGAGCATGAAAAGCCAGTGATAAACCCACTGACTATGAGCATGAAAAGCCAGTGATAAACCCACTGACTATGAGCATGAAAAGCCAGTGATAAACCCACTGACTATGAGCCTGACAAGCCAGTGATAAACCCTCTGACTATGAGCCTGACAAGCCAGTGATAAACCCACTGACTATGATCCTGCCAAGCCAGTGATAAACCCACTGACTATGAACGTGCCAAGCCAGTGATAAACCCACTGGCTTTGAGGCTGACAAGCCAGTGATAAACCCACTGACTATGAGCCTGACAAGCCAGTGATAAACCCACTGACTATGAGCCTGACAATCCAGCGATAAACCCACTGACTATGATCCTGCCAAGCCAGTGATAAACCCACTGGCTTTGAGGCTGACAAGCCGGTGATAAACCCACCGGCTTGTCTTTGAGCCTGACAAGCCAGTGATAAACCCACTATGAGCCTGACAAGCCAGCGATAAACCTACTATGAGCCTGACTAGCCAGTGATAAACCCTCTTACTATGAGCCTCAAAAGCCAGTTATAAACCCTCTGGCTTTGAGCCTGACAAGCTAGTGATAAACCCAGTGGCTTTGAGGCTGACAAGCCAGTGATACCCCCAGTGGCTTTGAGCCTGATAAGCCAGTGATAAACCCAGTGGCTTTGAGGCTGACAAGCCAGTGATAAACCCACTGGCTTTGAGGCTGACAAGCCGGTGATAAACCCACAGGCTTGTCTTTGAGCCTGACAAGCCAGTGATAAACCCACTATGAGCCTGACAAGCCAGCGATAAACCTACTATGAGCCTGACTAGCCAGTGATAAACCCTCTTACTATGAGCCTCAAAAGCCAGTTATAAACCCTCTGGCTTTGAGCCTGACAAGCTAGTGATAAACCCAGTGGCTTTGAGGCTGACAAGCCAGTGATACCCCCAGTGGCTTTGAGCCTGATAAGCCAGTGATAAACCCAGTGGCTTTGAGGCTGACAAGCCAGTGATAAACCCACTGAATATGAGCCTGACAAGCCAGTGATAAACCATCTGGCTTTGAGCCTGACAAGCCAGTGATAAACCATCTGGCTTTGAGCCTGACAAGCTAGTGATAAACCCACTGGCTTTGAGTTTGACAAGCTAGTGATAAACCCACTGGCTTTGAGTTTGACAAGCCAGTAATAAACCCCCTGACTATGAACCTAACAAGCCAGTAATAAACCCACTGACTATGAACCTAACAAGCCAGTAATAAACCCACTGACTATGAACCTAACAAGCCAGTAATAAACTCACTGACTATGAACCTAACAAGCCAGTAATAAACTCACTGACAATGAACCTAACAAGCCAGTAATAAACCCACTGACTATGAACCTAACAAGCCAGTAATAAACCCACTGACTATGAACCTAACAAGCCAGTAATAAACCCACTGACAATGAACCTAACAAGCCAGTAATAAACCCACTGACTATGAACCTAACATGCCAGTAATAAACCCACTGACAATGAACCTAACAAGCCAGTAATAAACCCACTGACTATGAACCTAACAAGCCAGTAATAAACCCACTGACTGTGAACCTAACAAGCCAGTAATAAACCCACTGACAATGAACCTAACAAGCCAGTAATAAACCCACTGACTATGAACCTAACAAGCCAGTAATAAACCCACTGACTATGAACCTAACAAGCCAGTAATAAACCCACTGGCTTCGCAAGTATCCATGACTGTCATGAATAATTTAACCCATAAAACAAGAATACAAATAAACTTCTAGTGTATTATACAGTAACTTTGGTATTCCTCTTATATAAATACAGGAACAAATGATTTATACAGTATGTGTTACAATAATTGTATCATACAGTAGGCTCTCTTGTCAAGCTCTTCCATACTGTATCAAGCTCCTCTGCGTAGTGTATTTTTAAATACGATGAATAAATCATCTGAATCTGGTGGCTATAGCTCTCGCTTCACACTGTGAGGGTCCGGGTTCGGTTCCCGGCGAGGGTGGAGACATTGGGAGTATTTCCTTACACCGGTTGTCTATGTTCATCCATCAGTATAAAATGGGTACCTGGGTGTTAGTGGACAGGTGTGGGTCACATCCTGGGTGTTAGTGGACTGGTGTGGGTCGCAACCTGGGTGTTAGTGGACTGGTGTGGGTCACATCCTGGGTGTTAGTGGACTGGTGTGGGTCGCATCCTGGGTGTTAGTGGACTGGTGTGGGTCGCAACCTGGGTGTTAGTGGACTGGTGTGGGTCACATCCTGGGTGTTAGTGGACTGGTGTGGGTCGCATCCTGGGTGTTAGTGGACTGGTGTGGGTCACATCCTGGGTGTTAGTGGACTGGTGTGGGTCACATCCTGGGTGTTAGTGGACTGGTGTGGGTCACATCCTGGGTGTTAGTGGACTGGTGTGGGTCACATCCTGGGTGTTAGTGGACTGGTGTGGGTCGCATCCTGGGTGTTAGTGGACTGGTGTAGGTCACATCCTGGGTGTTAGTGGACTGGTGTGGGTCACATCCTGAGTGTTAGTGGACTGGTGTGGGTCACATTCTGGGTGTTAGTGGACTGGTGTGGGTCACATCCTGGGTGTTAGTGGACTGGTGTGGGTCACATCCTGGGTGTTAGTGGACTGGTGTGGGTCACATTCTGGGTGTTAGTGGACTGGTGTGGGTCACATCCTGGGTGTTAGTGGACTGGTGTGGGTCACATCCTGGGTGTTAGTGGACTGGTGTGGGTCACATTCTGGGTGTTAGTGGACTGGTGTGGGTCACATCCTGGGTGTTAGTGGACTGGTGTGGGTCACATCCTGGGTGTTAGTGGACTGGTGTGGGTCACATCCTGGGACAAAACTGACATAATTTGCGGGAAATGCTCAGCATAACAAGCGGCTTTCTATATAGCAGTATGTCACTGATGTCAACTATGGTCTGTATACCTTGTACATGTACTGGTAGTAAATAAAGATTATTATTATTATTATTATTATTATTATTATTATTATTATTATTATTATTATTATTATTATTATTATTATTATTATTATTATTATTATTATTGTTGTTGTTATTATTATTGTTATTATTATTATTATTACTATTATTATTACTATTATTATTACTATTATTATTACTATTATTATTAATTATTATTATTATTGTTATTATTATTATTAATTATTATTATTATCATTATTATCATTATTATTATTATTATTATCATTATTATCATTATTATTATTATTATTATTATTATTATTATTAATATTATTATTATTATTATTATTATCATTATTATCATTATTATTATTATTATTATCATTATTATCATTATTATTATTATTATTATTATTATTATTATTATTAATATTATTATTATTATTATTATTATTATTATTATCATAATTATTATTATTATCATAATTATTATTATTATTATTATTATTATTATTATCATTATGTGAGGACCTTTATACATAATATTCTGGATACAATGTTCAATATTATTTATAACAAAATTAATATAAATCTGCTCATTACAGAGCCTACTGAGCCTACTGTATAAATACAATTTTTGGGCATACTTTTTCAATATAATTTATACAGTAGAAACATAGACACAAATGCAGTATAACGTGAGTCTTTATTGACAATGTTTCGCCCACACAGTAGACTTTATCAAGTCTCAAACACTTCTACCTGAACAGAGAGTATACCAGAGCTGAGAGTATACCAGAGCTGAGAGTATACCAGAGCTGAGAGTATACCAGAGCTGAGAGTATACCAGAGCTGAGAGCATACCTGAGCTGAGAGTATTCCAGAGCAGAGAGTATACCAGAGCTGAGAGCATACCTGAGCTGAGAGTATACCAGAGCAGAGAGTATACCAGAGCTGAGAGTATACCAGAGCTGAGAGCATACCTGAGCTGAGAGTATACCAGAGCAGAGAGTATACCAGAGCTGAGAGTATACCAGAGCTGAGAGTATACCAGAGCTGAGAGCATACCTGAGCTGAGAGTATACCAGAGCAGAGAGTATACCAGAGCTGAGAGTATACCAGAGCTGAGAGTATACCAGAGCTGAGAGTATACCAGAGCTGAGAGCATACCTGAGCTGAGAGTATACCAGAGCAGAGAGTATACCAGAGCTGAGAGTATACCAGAGCTGAGAGTATACCAGAGCTGAGAGCATACCTGAGCTGAGAGTATACCAGAGCTGAGAGTATACCAGAGCAGAGAGTATACCAGAGCTGAGAGTATACCAGAGCTGAGAGTATACCAGAGCTGAGAGCATACCTGAGCTGAGAGTATACCAGAGCAGAGAGTATACCAGAGCTGAGAGTATACCTGAGCTGAGAGTATACCAGAGATGAGAGTATACCAGAGCAGAGAGTATACCAGAGCTGAGAGCATACCTGAGCTGAGAGTATACCAGAGCAGAGAGTATACCAGAGCTGAGAGTATACCAGAGCTGAGAGTATACCAGAGCTGAGAGCATACCTGAGCTGAGAGTATACCAGAGCAGAGAGTATACCAGAGCTGAGAGTATACCTGAGCTGAGAGTATACCAGAGATGAGAGTATACCAGAGCTGAGAGTATACCTGAGCTGAGAGTATACCAGAGATGAGAGTATACCAGAGCGGAGAGTATACCAGAGCCGAGAGTATACCAGAGCTGAGAGTATACCTGAGCTGAGAGTATACCAGAGCAGAGAGTATACCAGAGCTGAGAGTATACCTGAGCTGAGAGTATACCAGAGATGAGAGTATACCAGAGCAGAGAGTATACAAGACCTGAGAGTATACCAGAGCTGAGAGTATACCTGAGCTGAGAGTATACCAGAGCAGAGAGTATACCAGAGCTGAGAGTATACCTGAGCTGAAAGTATACCAGAGATGAGAGTATACCAGAGCTGAGAGTATACCTGAGCTGAGAGTATACCAGAGATGAGAGTATACCACAGCGGAGAGTATACCAGAGCTGAGAGTATACCAGAGCTGAGAGTATACCAGAGCTGAGAGTATACCAGAGCTGAGAGTATACCAGAGAGTATACCAGAGCTGAGAGTATACCAGAGCTGAGAGTATACCAGGGCTGAGAGTATACCAGAGCTGAGAGTATACCAGAGATGAAAGTATACCAGAGCTGAGAGTACACCAGAGCTGAGAGTATACCAGAGCTAAGAGTATACCAGAGAGTATACCAGAGCTGAGAGTATACCAGAGCTGAGAGTATACCAGGGCTGAGAGTATACCAGAGCTGAGAGTATACCAGAGATGAGAGTATACCAGAGAGTATACCAGAGCTGAGAGTATACCAGAGCTGAGAGTATAACAGAGAGTATACCAGAGCTGAGAGTATACCAGAGCTGAGAGTATACCAGGGCTGAGAGTATACCAGAGCTGAGAGTATACCAGAGATGAGAGTATACCAGAGCTGAGAATACACCAGAGCTGAGAGTATACCAGAGCTGAGAGTATACCAGAGAGTATACCAGAGCTGAGAGTATACCAGAGCTGAGAGTATACCAGGGCTGAGAGTATACCAGAGCTGAGAGTATACCAGAGATGAGAGTATACCAGAGAGTATACCAGAGCTGAGAGTATACCAGAGCTGAGAGTATACCAGAGCTGAGAGTATTCCAGAGCTGAGAGTATACCAGAGCTGAGAGTATACCAGAGCTGAGAGTATACCAGAGCTGAGAGTATACCAGAGCTGAGAGTATACCAGAGCTGAGAGTATACCAGAGCTGAGAGTATATCAGAGAGTATACCAGAGCTGAGAGTATACCAGAGCTGAGAGTATACCAGGGCTGAGAGTATACCAGAGCTGAGAGTATACCAGAGATGAGAGTATACCAGAGCTGAGAATACACCAGAGCTGAGAGTATACCAGAGCTGAGAGTATACCAGAGAGTATACCAGAGCTGAGAGTATACCAGAGCTGAGAGTATACCAGGGCTGAGAGTATACCAGAGCTGAGAGTATACCAGAGATGAGAGTATACCAGAGAGTATACCAGAGCTGAGAGTATACCAGAGCTGAGAGTATACCAGAGCTGAGAGTATTCCAGAGCTGAGAGTATACCAGAGCTGAGAGTATACCAGAGCTGAGAGTATACCAGAGCTGAGAGTATACCAAAGCTGAGAGTATACCAGAGCTGAGAGTATACCAGAGTTGAGAGTATACCAGAGATGAGAGTATACCAGAGATGAGAGTATACCAGAGCTGAGAGTATACCAGAGATGAGAGTATACCAGAGCTGAGAGTATACCAGAGCTGAGAGTATACCAGAGCTGAGAGTATACCAGAGGTGAGAGTATACCAGAGCTGAGAGTATACCAGAGCTGAGAGTATACCAGAGCTGAGAGTATACCAGAGAGTATACCAGAGCTGAGAGTATACCAGGGCTGAGAGTATACCAGAGCTGAGAGTATACCAGAGCTGAGAGTATACCAGAGCTGAGAGTATACCAGAGATGAGAGTATACCAGAGATGAGAGTATACCAGAGTTGAGAGTATACCAGAGCTGAGAGTATACCAGAGATGAAAGTATACCAGAGCTGAGAGTATACCAGAGCTGAGAGTATACCAGAGCTGAGAGTATACCAGAGCTGAGAGTATACCAGAGCTGAGAGTATACCAGAGCTAAGAGTATACCAGAGCTGAGAGTATACCAGAGCTGAAAGTATACCAGAGCTGAGAGTATACCAGAGAGTATACCAGAGCTGAGAGTACACCAGAGCTGAGAGTATACCAGAGCTGAGAGTATACCAGAGCTGAGAGTATACCAGAGCTGAGAGTATACTAGAGCTGAGAGTATACCAGAGCTGAGAGTATACCAGAGCTGAGAGTATACCAGAGAGTATACCAGAGCAGAGAGTATACCAGAGCAGAGAGTATACCTGAGCAGAGTATACCAGAACTGAGAGTATACCTGAGCAGAGAGTATACCTGAGCAGAGAGTATACCAGAGAGTATACGAAAATATATAATAGGGTATAGAGACCGATCTTCATAAAGCGGCTCGATAACAGAGCTTGCTGCATAAATTATAAAAGAAATATCGAGTATGCAAAATAACCACGGTAAAAAAATCATCGACTCACATTATAATTATCCTGGTCCTTAATAATGTGATAAATCACGAAAGCGCTTGGAAGCCATTTTTTTTCACAGTGGCTGTTCTGCATGTTGTGATGTCACCTGTTTACTGTGTCCTTATTATACATTTACACAGCGACCTCACGACACAGTACGTAGCGATGGAACACAGCGACCTCACGATACAGTACGTAGCGATGGAACACGGCGACCTCACGACACAGTACGTAGCGATGGAACACAGCGACCTCACGACACAGTACGTAGCGATGGAACACAGCGACCTCACACCACAGTACGTAGCGATGGAACACAGCGACCTCACACCACAGTACGTAGCGATGGAACACAGCAACCTCACACCACAGTACGTAGCGATGGAACACAGCAACCTCACACCACAGTATGTACCGATGGAACACAGCAACCTCACACCACAGTATGTACCGATGGAACACAGCAACCTCACACCACAGTACGTAGCGATGGAACACAGCGACCTCACACCACAGTACGTAGCGATGGAACACAGCAACCTCACACCACAGTACGTAGCGATGGAACACAGCAACCTCACACCACAGTACGTAGCGATGGAACACAGCAACCTCACACCACAGTACGTAGCGATGGAACACAGCAACCTCACACCACAGTACGTAGCGATGGAACACAGCAACCTCACACCACAGTATGTACCGATGGAACACAACAACCTCACACCACAGTACGTAGCGATGGAACACGGCGACCTCACACCACAGTACGTAGCGATGGAACACAGCGACCTCACACCACAGTACGTACCGATGGAACACCGAGTACAAATGAATTCTGAAGCCTCCGTCAATTAAGCGAGTCTAACTTCACCTGCCAATATCGCCGGCCCGATAACACTGTATCGCTCACCGGCCTCCACTATACTCTCTAAATTTATATTTTGATATAAAAAAAATTAATAAAGTTTATTTTAGCGTATTTAATAAAAATATGCAATCACAAACGAGGAATCTTGTTTTAGTTGATGACTGACGGTAGATAATAATTATAATGGGGTAAGATAATATGCTGTATTTCTCACACTGGCAGTTTTGAATTATGGTAGGGTGACCTAAAGAAAGAAATACTTTCAGAATCACTCACTCAGTGGCTGATTTGTCGAAAGTGTGAAGATATAAAGGTTCCAGAACCACAATATTCTCACATATGCCATTCAGAGTGCTGACACTGTACTTCCCATCTCCAGAACCACAGTATCACCACCCATCCTTCAGAGTGCTGACACTGTACTTCCCATCTCCAGAACCACATCATCACCACCCATCCTTCAGAGTGCAGGCACTGTACTTCCTACCTCCAGAACGACAACATCATCACACATCCTTCAGAGTGCAGGCACTGTACTTCCCACCTCCAGAACGACAACATCACCACCCATCTTCAGAGTGCTGACACTGTACTTCCTACCTCCAGAACGACAACATCACCACCCATCCTTCAGAGTGCTGACACTGTACTTCCCATCTCCAGAACCACAACATCACCACACATCCTTCAGAGTGCTGACACTGTACTTCCCACCTCCAGAACCACAACATCACCACCCATCCTTCAGAGTGCTGACAGTGTACTTTCCACCTCCAGAACCACAACATCACCACCCATCCTTCTGAGTGCAGACACTGTACTTCCTACCTCCAGAACCACAACATCACCACCCATCCTTCAGAGTGCAGACACTGTACTTCCTACCTCCAGAACCACAACATCACCACCCATCCTTCAGAGTGCAGACACTGTACTTCCTACCTCCAGAACCACAACATCACCACCCATCCTTCAGAGTGCAGACACTGTACTTCCTACCTCCAGAACCACAACATCACCACCCATCCTTCAGAGTGCAGACACTGTACTTCCTACCTCCAGAACCACAACATCACCACCCATCCTTCAGAGTGCAGACACTGTACTTCCTACCTCCAGAACCACAACATCACCACCCATCCTTCAGAGTACTGACACTGTACTTCCCACCTCAAGAACCATAACATCGTCACACATCCTTCAGAGTGCTGACACTGTACTTCCAACCTCCAGAACCACAACATCACCACCCATCCTTCAGAGTGCAGACACTGTACTTCCCACCTCCAGAACCACAACATCACCACACATCCTTCAGAGTGCAGGCACTGTACTTCCTACCTCCAGAACCACAACATCACCACACATCCTTCAGAGTGCAGACACTGTACTTCCTACCTCCAGAACCACATCACCACACATCCTTCAGAGTGCTGACACTGTACTTCCTACCTCCAGAACCACATCACCACACATCCTTCAGAGTGCAGGCACTGTACTTCCTACCTCCAGAACCACAACATCACCACACATCCTTCAGAGTGCTGACACTGTACTTCCCACCTCCAGAACCACAACATCACCACACATCCTTCAGAGTGCAGACACTGTACTTCCCACCTCCAGAACCACAACATCACCACACATCCTTCAGAGTGCAGGCACTGTACTTCCTACCTCCAGAACCACATCACCACACATCCTTCAGAGTGCAGGCACTGTACTTCCCACCTCCAGAGCCACAACATTCCCACCCATCCTTCAGAGTGCAGACACTGTACTTCCCACCTCCAGAACCACAACATCACCACACATCCTTCAGAGTGCAGACACTGTACTTCCTACCTCCAGAACCACATCACCACACATCCTTCAGAGTGCAGGCACTGTACTTCCTACCTCCAGAACCACATCACCACACATCCTTCAGAGTGCAGGCACTGTACTTCCCACCTCCAGAACCACATCACCACACATCCTTCAGAGTGCAGGCACTGTACTTCCCACCTCCAGAACCACATCACCACACATCCTTCAGAGTGCAGGCACTGTACTTCCCACCTCCAGAACCACATCACCACACATCCTTCAGAGTGCAGGCACTGTACTTCCCACCTCCAGAACCACATCACCACACATCCTTCAGAGTGCAGGCACTGTACTTCCCACCTCCAGAACCACATCACCACACATACTTCAGAGTGCAGGTACTGTACTTCCCACCTCCAGAACCACATCACCACACATCCTTCAGAGTGCAGGCACTGTACTTCCCAACTCCAGAACCACAACATCACCACCCATCCTTCAGAGTGCAGGCACTGTACTTCCCACCTCCAGAACCACAACATCACCACTCATCCTTCAGAGTGCAGGCACTGTACTTCCCAACTCCAGAACCACAACATCACCACCCATCCTTCAGAGTGCAGGCACTGTACTTCCCACCTCCAGAACCACAACATCACCACCCATCCTTCAGAGTGCAGGCACTGTACTTCCCACCTCCAGAACCACAACATCACCACCCATCCTTCAGAGTGCTGACACTGTACTTCCCACCTCCAGAACCACAACATCACCACACATCCTTCAGAGTGCAGGCACTGTACTTCCCACCTCCAGAACCACAACATTCCCACCCATCCTTCAGAGTGCTGACACTGTACTTCCCACCTCCAGAACCACAACATCACCACCCATCCTTCAGAGTGCTGACACTGTACTTCCCACCTCCAGAACCACAACATCACCACACATCCTTCAGAGTGCAGGCACTGTACTTCCCACCTCCAGAACCACAACATTCCCACCCATCCTTCAGAGTGCTGACACTGTACTTCCCACCTCCAGAACCACAACATCACCACCCATCCTTCAGAGTGCTGACACTGTACTTCCTACCTCCAGAACCACAACATTCCCACCCATCCTTCAGAGTGCTGACACTGTACTTCCTACCTCCAGAACCACAACATCACCACCCATCCTTCAGAGTGCTGACACTGTACTTCCTACCTCCAGAACCACAACATTCCCACCCATCCTTCAGAGTGCTGACACTGTACTTCCTACCTCCAGAACCACAACATCACCACCCATCCTTCAGAATGCTGACACTGTACTTCCAACCTCCAGAACCACAACATCACCACCCATCCTTCAGAATGCTGACACTGTACTTCTAACCTCCAGAACCACAACATCACCACCCATCCTTCAGAGTGCTGACACTGTACTTCCAACCTCCAGAACCACAACAGAACTGAAGAGGCCACTGGTTGGCGAAACGTTTCCGTATTAAAGTCGCACACGTGTCTCATTTATCAAGTCCAGGTGAACATGTTACTTAGTTCTTGAGGAAAGAACAACGTGAGACATTACAAAGTGAGGAAATGAAAGGTGAATTATTGCAATAAATGATAAAAATTTTGGACGAGAGGAAAATGAGAACAGTTATAAGAGAAGAAAAATGTCCTCGATAAGGCACCTAAAGTACTGGGAACGGTTAAAGGCCCTTCATCTGTATTCCCTAGAACGCAGGCGAGAGAGATACATGATAATATACACTTGGAAGGTCCTAGAGGGATTAGTACCAAACTTGCACACGAAAATCACTCCCTAAGGAAGCAAAAGACTCGGCAGGAGATGCAACATTCCCCCAATGGTACAGTGCAGAAAATGGATAAAATACCGACAAAATGAAAGTTAAGATACATGTGTCTTAACTTTCATCTTGTCGGTATTGTATACCTGTCTTGCACAACTTGTCAGACACTGCAACATCATGGAATCTTGGTTCAGAGGACATCTACATGACTATTACAACCCAGGATTCCAAATGGCCTGTTATCCCGGGTGTAATGGGAGCAAAATAAACACAGCAGAAAAAGTTTAGACTTATATTATCCTTCACCAATTTAGAACAGCAATATGTACACTATGTACAGTGATAAGTATAGTGCACTCCACGGTAAGCAAAGCAGAAATAGAAGCCACAAGATAGCAGACCGTGCTTCAACCAGCTCTAGAATGGGAATGACAAGGGCAGACAGGAGAGCGGTATCCACATAACCTCTGCGATTGCCAAAACCATCTTCTTATTGGCTAGAACCTGGTCACTAGTTGAACGACGGGGCCCCATCATCAACTCTTAGCAACCTGGTTCGCTGGTTGGGGGAGATAGCCTGTAAATGAGGGTGTGTACATGCGCCGAATAAAGGTTACGTACTCTTTGCATGCCACAATGACCTTCTTCACGGCTGCTGCAACTAACCCATCAATTTGGGAAGGACCTACTTCCCCTGGGAAATCCCGCCTACCAGTGACTATGCTCTCGTCAGCTACACGTCCTTATCTACTGACGCCTATATAACCGCCAGTTTCCTTGCCGTTGCTTCAGAATCTCTACCACCACGGTGCTCTAAACACTAACTCCAAGACTGAGGGACTGATTACCTCATCTTTTGTACATAGTTCTACTGTCTTCAAGTTATGTCCTAGAGTTTGTATTGATAAAGCCACTGGATGGCGAAACGTCTACAATAAAGATACCCGGATGTTGCACATGTGTCTTAAATTTCATTCTCCCGATGAAAAGCAGGGGAGCCACGAATACACTGAGAGGCAACACAGTAAGTGTCCGGGGCTCAAGACTGTTCAACTGTGTCCCAGCATACATAAGGGGGATTACCAATAGACCCCTGACTGTCTTCAAGAAGGTGTTAGACAGGCATGTAAAGTCAGTACCTGACCAACCGGGCTGTGGTCCGTACGTCAGCTTGCGTGCGGCCAGCAGTAGGAGTCTGATTCATCAGACCCTGATCCACCATGAGGCCTGGTCTCAGACGGAGCCGCGGGGGGCGTTGACCCCCGAAACCCTCCCCAGGTAAACTCCAGGTGGGAAAATGTCTCCAGTAGGGAGTCACAGAAAGCATACACCTCCCTCTCCCCCTCCCCGTCCCCCTCCCCCTCCCCCTCCCCCTCAAACCAAAATAATTCGTGAATGTTTAACCGGGAAAAAATCTTAGATAAAATAAGCAGTAGAAATGACCGTCAGTCACTACTAGATAACATTGGAAAGTTTGATATAATGATGGAATGTTGAGGGAAGTTAACGTAGATAAATGACAGGTTATAAACCCGTCTGCAAGTGACATGAAGCCACGAGAATACCGACTGTCATACAATTATAACATAGAAACTCCTATATTATTTTCACGAAATATAAATAGCATTCATATATATATATATATATATATATATATATATATATATATATATATATATATATATATATATATATATATATATATATATATATATATATATATTATATTTCTTTCTTTCTGGGTCCAAGTTTCTGTGAACTCTTTGTAAATGTGTGTGTGAACAAATTATAGAAGACGGGAAAATACAGACAGACACACACACACACACACACACACACACACACACACACACACACACACACAGGAGGCCAGGAGCTAGGACTCGACCCCTGCAACCACAAATAGGTGAGTACACACACACACGCACACAAACAAACCCAAACTTGGACCCAGAGAACACCATGTCACTGGCCGCTAGACACAGCAATGTGGAATATGCTGGTGGTCTAATTAGTTAATTAACCTGTGCTCTGGTACGGTGATCTTACCCCACCAAACTCCACTGTGTCGTTCATCCTCATTAATTAAACAACCGAGATTACGTTTCGCCAGAACACAATTAGCACAAACTGTTAAATAACGTTCTAGTTTATATTATTACTTTCATTATAACCACGATCCCCAGCTACTGTGTTCCTCTCTTTATTGTGACGATACTAATGTTTACAACACACGAAGATAGATGGCAGTCTCAGCGAAGGTACAGTTTTACTACCAATCCCGATTATTATAATTATAATGGTACCAAACCCGTAGGATTATACAGCTCAGGTGAGGGGGGGGGGAGATGGAAGGTATTCAGGTTCAATTCGGGGAACTGGAGCACAGATCCAATTCCCTAGATCAAGAGCCCCTCACCAGCGTCAAGGAACCTCCTTCGACGGGCACCAATCTCGATGCTTACCTATTTCTATTTCTTGGGGACTTGGAAGATATTCCTAAGAAAGTAGCGTTGCCACACACATGTGATGACACCTGCTCCTCAATAACTGGATAATCGGCCCATAGAATTATATTCACAAGACGTAAATAAGTTGGTAACGCGCTGGGATAAGTGCCACAGTAAGTCTGGAGATTACGTCGAGACGTAGCCAGTGTACAATATTACGTCTAGCAGTAACCAGTGTACAATATTACGTCTAGCAGCAACCAGTGTACAATATTACGTCTAGAAGAAACCAGTGTACAATATTACGTCTAGCAGTAACCAGTGTATAATATTGCGTCTAGAAGAAACCAGTGTACAATATTACGTCTAGAAGAAACCAGTGTACAATATTGCGTCTAGAAGAAACCAGTGTACAATATTACGTCTAGAAGAAACCAGTGTACAATATTACGTCTAGCAGTAACCAGTGTACAATATTACGTCTAGCAGTAACCAGTGTACAATATTACGTCTAGAAGAAACCAGTGTACAATATTACGTCTAGCAGTAACCAGTGTATAATATTGCGTCTAGAAGAAACCAGTGTACAATATTACGTCTAGAAGAAACCAGTGTACAATATTGCGTCTAGAAGAAACCAGTGTACAATATTACGTCTAGCAGTAACCAGTGTACAACATTACGTCTAGAAGAAACCAGTGTACAATATTACGTATAGCAGTAACCAGTGTACAATATTACGTCTAGCAGTAACCAGTGTACAATATTACGTCTAGCAGTAACCAGTGTACAATATTACGTCTAGAAGAAACCAGTGTACAATATTACGTCTAGCAGTAACCAGTGTACAATATTACGTCTAGCAGTAACCAGTGTACAATATTACGTCTAGAAGAAACCAGTGTACGATATTACGTCTAGCAGTAACCAGTGTACAATATTACGTCTAGAAAAAACCAGTGTACAATATTACGTCTAGCAGTAACCAGTGTATAATATTGCGTCTAGAAGAAACCAGTGTACGATATTACGTCTAGCAGTAACCAGTGTACAATATTACGTCTAGAAGAAACCAGTGTACAATATTACGTCTAGCAGTAACCAGTGTATAATATTGCGTCTAGAAGAAACCAGTGTACAATATTACGTCTAGCAGTAACCAGTGTATAATATTGCGTCTAGAAGAAACCAGTGTACAATATTACGTCTAGAAGAAACCAGTGTACAATATTGCGTCTAGAAGAAACCAGGGTACAATATTGCGTCTAGAAGAAACCAGTGTACAATATTACGTCTAGAAGAAACCAGTGTACAATATTACGTCTAGAAGAAACCAGTGTACAATATTGCGTCTAGAAGAAACCAGTGTACAATATTACGTCTAGAAGAAACCAGAGTACAATATTACGTCTAGAAGAAACCAGTGCACAATATTACGTCTAGAAGAAACCAGTGTACAATATTACGTCTAGAAGAAACCAGTGTACAATATTACGTCTAGAAGAAACCAGTGTACAATATTACGTCTAGAAGAAACCAGTGTACAATATTACGTCTAGAAGAAACCAGTGTACAATATTACGTCTAGAAGAAACCAGTGTACAATATTACGTCTAGAAGAAACCAGAGTACAATATTACGTCTAGAAGAAACCAGTGCACAATATTACGTCTAGAAGAAACCAGTGTACAATATTACGTCTAGAAGAAACCAGTGCACAATATTACGTCTAGAAGAAACCAGTGTACAATATTACGTCTAGAAGAAACCAGTGCACAATATTACGTCTAGAAGAAACCAGTGCACAATATTACGTCTAGAAGAAACCAGTGCACAATATTACGTCTAGAAGAAACCAGTGTACAATATTACGTCTAGAAGAAACCAGTGTACAATATTCAATGTGGCTAAGCTGATTTTTTTTGGAAAACAGAAGATAACGAACCCAAAAACTTAAATAATTGTTCTCGTTTGGCAATACCTGTTACTGATACAGTTGATACAGTACCGTCACTGGTAGTGACGGTAGTGGTAGTGACGGTAGTGGTAGTAACGGTACTGGTATTGACGGTACTGGTAGTGACGGTACTGGTAGTGACGGTAGTGGTAGTGACGGTAGTGGTAGTGACGGTACTGGTAGTGACGGTAGTGGTAGTGACGGTAGTGGTAGTGACGGTACTGGTATTGACGGTACTGGTAGTGACGGTACTGGTAGTGACGGTAGTGGTAGTGACGGTAGTGGTAGTGACGGTACTGGTATTGACGGTACTGGTAGTGACGGTACTGGTAGTGACGGTAGTGGTAGTGACGGTAGTGGTAGTGACGGTACTGGTATTGACGGTACTGGTAGTGACGGTACTGGTAGTGACGGTAATGGTAGTGACGGTACTGGTAGTGACGGTAATGGTAGTGACGGTACTGGTAGTGAAGGTACTGGTAGTGACGGTAATGGTAGTGACGGTACTGGTATTGACGGTACTGGTAGTGACGGTAGTGGTAGTGACGGTACTGGTAGTGACGGTACTGGTAGTGACGGTAGTGGTAGTGACGGTACTGGTAGTGACGGTACTGGTAGTGAAGGTACTGGTAGTGACGGTAATGGTAGTGACGGTACTGGTAGTGACGGTAATGGTAGTGACGGTACTGGTAGTGAAGGTACTGGTAGTGACGGTAATGGTAGTGACGGTACTGGTATTGACGGTACTGGTAGTGACGGTACTGGTAGTGACGGTACTGGTAGTGACGGTACTGGTAGCGACGGTACTGCTAGTGACGGTACTGGTAGTGGCGGTACTGGTAGTGACGGTACTGGTAGTGATGGTACTGGTAGTGACGGTACTGGTATTGACGGTACTGGTATTGACGGTACTGGTAGTGACGGTACTGGTAGTGACGGTACTGGTAGTGACGGTACTGGTAGTGACGGAACTGGGAGTCACAGTACTGCGAGTCACAGTACTGGTAATGACGGTCGTGGGAGTGACAGTACTGGTAGCTACGGTACTGGGAGAGACAGTACTGGTAGCGACGGTACTGGGAGAGTCAGTACTGATAGCGACGGTACTGGGAGTGACAGTACTGGTAGCGACGGTACTGGAAGAGACAGTACTGGTAGCGACGGTACCGGGAGAGTCAGTACTGATAGCGACGGTACTGGGAGTGACAGTACTGATAGCGACGGTACTGGGAGTGACAGTACTGGTAGCGACGGTACTGGGAGTGACAGTACTGGTAGCGACGGTACTGGGAGTGACAGTACTGGTAGCGACGGTACCGGGAGAGTCAGTACTGATAGCGACGGTACTGGGAGTGACAGTACTGATAGCGACGGTACTGGGAGTGACAGTACTGGTAGCGACGGTACTGGGAGAGACAGTACTGGAAGCGAGGGTACTGGGAGAGACAGTACTGGTAGCGATGGTACTGGGAGAGATAGTACTGGTAGCGACGGTACTGGGAGAGACAGTACTGGTAGCGACGGTACTGGGGGAGACAGTACTGGTAGAGACGGTACTGGGAGAGACAGTACTGGTAGCGAAGGTACTGGGAGAGACAGTACTGGTAGCGACGGTACTGGGAGAGACAGTACTGGTAGCGAAGGTACTGGGAGATACAGTACTGGTAGCGACGGTACTGGGAGAGACAGTACTGGTAGCGACGGTACTGGGAGAGACAGTACTGGTAGCGACGGTACTGGAAGAGACAGTACTGGTAGCGACGGTACTGGGAGAGACAGTACTGGTAGCGACGGTACTGGGAGAGACAGTACTGGTAGCGACGGTACTGGAGGAGACAGTACTGGTAGCGACGGTACTTGGAGGGACAGTACTGATAGCGACGGTACTGGGAGAGACAGTACTGGTAACGACGGTACTGGGAGAGACAGTACTGGTAGCGACGGTACTGGGAGAGACAGTACTGGTAGCGACGGTACTGGAGGAGACAGTACTGGTAGCGACGGTACTGGGAGGGACAGTACTGGTAACGACGGTACTGGGAGAGACAGTACTGGTAGCGAGGGTACTGGGAGAGACAGTACTGGTAGCGACGGTACTGGGAGAGACAGTACTGGTAGCGACGGTACTGGGAGAGACAGTACTGGTAGCGACGGTACTGGGAGAGACAGTACTGGTAGCGACGGTACTGGGAGAGACAGTACTGGTAGCGACGGTACTGGGAGAGACAGTACTGGTAGCGACGGTACTGGGAGAGACAGTACTGGTAGCGACGGTACTGGGAGAGACAGTACTGGTAGCGACGGTACTGGGAGAGACAGTACTGGTAGCGACGGTACTGGGAGAGACAGTACTGGTAGCGACGGTACTGGGAGAGACAGTACTGGTAGCGACGGTACTGGGAGAGACAGTACTGGTAGCGACTGTACTGGGAGAGACAGTACTGGTAGCGACGGTACTGGGAGAGACAGTACTGGTAGCGAAGGTACTGGGAGAGACAGTACTGGTAGCGACGGTATTGGGAGAGACAGTACTGGTAGCGACGGTACTGGGAGAGACAGTACTGGTAGCGACAGTACTGGGAGAGAGTACTGGTAGCGACGGTACTGGGAGAGACAGTACTGGTAGCGACGGTACTGGGAGAGACAGTACTGGTAGCGACGGTACTGGGAGACAGTACTGGTAGCGACGGTACTGGGAGAGAGTACTGGTAGCGACGGTACTGGGAGAGACAGTACTGGTAGCGACGGTACTGGGAGAGACAGTACTGGTAGCGACGGTACTGGGAGAGACAGTACTGGTAGCGACGGTACTGGGAGAGACAGTACTGGTAGCGACGGTACTGGGAGAGACAGTACTGGTAGCGACGGTACTGGGAGAGACAGTACTGGTACCGACGGTACTGGGAGAGACAGTACTGGTAGCGACGGTACTGGGAGAGACAGTACTGGTAGCGATGGTACTGGGAGAGACAGTACTGGTAGCGACGGTACTGGGAGAGACAGTACTGGTAGCGACGGTACTGGGAGAGACAGTACTGGTAGCGACGGTACTGGGAGAGACAGTACTGGTAGCGAAGGTACTGGGAGATACAGTACTGGTAGCGACGGTACTGGGAGAGACAGTACTGGTAGCGACGGTACTGGGAGAGACAGTACTGGTAGCGACGGTACTGGGAGAGACAGTACTGGTAGCGACGGTACTGGGAGAGACAGTACTGGTAGCGACG